>NC_083108.1:72647727-72947727 GCF_949774975.1 Lagenorhynchus albirostris
TTGTGCACTTTATTTCTATTATAATAACACTGTAATATATAATGAAATAATTATACAACTCACCATAATGCAGAATCAGTGGGAGCCCTGAGCTTGATTGTTCACTTGCCACTCACTGATAGGGTTTTGATATGAGTCTGCAAGCAACTGATTTATTATGGTCTCTGTGCAGTCAAACCTCTCTGCTCATGATAATCTGTATTTGCAGCCACTCCCCAGTGCTAGTATCACTGCCTCAGCTCCACCTCAGATCATCAGGCATTTAGATTCTCATGCGGAGCACGCAACCTAGATCCTACAGTTCACAGTAGGGTTCGCGCTCCTATGAGAATCTAATGCCGCTGCTGATCTGACAGGAGGCAGAGCTCAGGCGGTAATGCAAGTGATGGGGAGCAGTTGTAAACACAGACGAAGCTTCGCTCACCTGCTGCTCACCTCCTGCTGTACGGCCCAGTTCCTAACAGTCTGTTAACAGACTGGTTAACAGTCCGTGGCCCGGGGGTTCAGGACACCTGCTCTACTCAGCCCAATTTTCTTTCACTTCCTTGCAGGAGATGGGGATCCATTAACATCCTTTTCACTGAAGTGAAAAGTCCAAATTCCTAGGTATGGAATCCAAAGGTTCTGTAAAATATGCCTCTCCCCACCCACCTCTCCATCCAGGTAAGATACTGCCTCACCTACAAACCTTAAATTGTGTATGAAGAAATCTCCCCAGTTGGTCAGCACATATTCTCCTTTGAATTAAGTTAGGTGTTTACACGTCTTCACCTATGCTACAGTGTATTCATGTACATATATACACGCAATTATTTCTCATTCACTCATTAAGTATCTCTTAGGCACTTAAAATGTCACCAAAACAGAGAATATTGCCTTCAGGAAGCTTACAGACTAGTAGAAAAAGAAAGTAAATAAACATGTGACAAAATAAACGGAAAAAAGATAATGGATTATGAGTGTTTGTGATCCTTCTTTCTCTCTCTGGCTAAAAGAAAAAAAGTGTTTTGCTACATCAGCTCCTGGATTCTCTTTCATAATGCAGAATCTCAGCAATTAGGGAACAGCAGCAACAAATTTAGAAAGCTGGCAGAATTAACTTAAACTACATGATAGTTGAGTCAAAAAGGAAAATGAACAGAAGAGAGCTAGATTTGCAGTGAATCTGAGGAATCTTTAAAGATTTGTAAAGCAAATTTCAAGAAGTTTTACCCTAACATTATGAATGAAATTCTCCTGATACCCTTGGAAGGAATTAGTTCAGAAAACTGAAATTGCTTTTCAATTAACAAAAGGTGGGAGTGAAGGGTTAAATTACAGGCATAAGGTGCCTATTACCTGTTCATTTTTGAAAAATTAATCCTGCATACAATTAAGGAAAACTGAGTTTTTCACAAAGAGAACAAAAACATACCTCAACCAAGAAGACTAGATTTTCTAAAAGAGTAGGATGTGTTTTCAAGTTACCATCTTTAACTTCTAAGAGATCACCTTTACATTTACTAAAGACATCTGAAAACAGAAAAATAGTTTATGGTTTTATTCAGCTTTTATTTCAATGTTATTTTTAGGAACACAATGCACAATCTAATAAAGAATAAGCAAATATAAAGACTTAACCCAGAAAGCTCCCCCACCCCAATGAAACAAACACCAAAGAATATCTGTTTTAAGCTCTTTATTTTATTTTATTTTATTTATTTATTGTTTTTGGCTGCATTGGGTCTTTGTTGCTGCCCTCAGGCTTTCTCTAGTTGTGGCGAGTGGGGACTACTCTTCGTTGCAGTGCGCAGGCTTCTCATTGCAGTGGCTTCTCTTGTAGTGGAGCACAGGCTCTAGGCGCGCGGGTTTCAGTAGTTGTGGCACGTGGGCTCAGTAGTTGTGGCTCGTGGGCCCTAGAGCGCAGGCTCAGCAGTTGTGGCTCATGGACTTAGCTGCTCCGCAGCATGTGGGATCTTCCTGGACCAGGGCTTGAACCTGTGTCCCCTGCATTGGGAGGCAGACTCCCAACCACTGTGCCACCAGGGAAGCCCTATTTTAAGCTCTTTAAAAAGCCACACAACTACTGCTCTATTGTCTTCAAAACATAAAAGGCAGACTTATAAATTATATATTCTAGGGTCTAAACACCAGCTACGGGGACTTCCCTGGTGGTCCAGTGGTTAAGACTCCACACTTCCAGTGCAGGTGGCCTGGGTTAATCCATGGTCAGGGAACTAGATCCCACATGCACGCCGCAATTAAGAGTTCACATGCCACAACTAAGGAAGTCCACGTGCTGCAACTAAGGAGCCTGTGAGCCGCAACTAAGGAGGCTGCCTGCCGCAACTAAGACCCAGCGCAACCAAATAAATAAATAAATAATTTTTAAAAAATAAATAAAATAAAATATGGGATAACTGTTTAAAAAATAAACACCAGCTACACCTTTCCAGAGATAGGCCATTGGCACAATAAAAATAAGACTTCAAGTGGATGGTTTAAAAGAACTTGTGCCATTATAGACTAAAAGACCAATGTGCATGGTAGAAATGCACCTTCATAACAAGTACCAGGTTTTATTCTCATAATCCTGATCATCTTTTAATTCTCAGTCTTCATTTGAGCAACAAAATAAAAAGACTTTTTAGGCTCCTAAAAAGAAAGACCCTTATAGATTTAAAATGCACAATAATCTATAATGGAAAAGAATCTGAAGCTGTACACCTGAAACTAACACAGTATTGTAAATCAACTATAGTTAAATAAAATAATAATAATTTTTTTAAGTATTTGAGAGAGTTAAAAGAAAATGCATATGTATATTCTTTACCAAATAATTTCATTGCTAGGAATTTAACCCCAAGGAAATACTCAAATAAGTACCCAAACAATTGTGTCCCAAGATATTTATGTCATCATTGTTATGCATAATATATTATGTACTCAGAGCATATAAATAAATCTGGTACACTGATACAATACTGTGGAATATTATGCAGCCCTTAAAACAAATGGGGTGTGTATATAACTGACATGGTAAAATGTCCAAGATAACAAATAATTAAAGCCAGAAAAGCGTGTATTATACCTTTTCATATATTTTTTTAAAAAATCACTACTATGTATTTCCATACACACACATATGACTGTTTAGGTGGTATGTAGAAATACAGACTGCAAAGTGCCAACAGCACGTACCTACTTACTTCTGCAGGAATGGGGCTGGGAAAGGGGAAAAGACCATACCCACTTGTGTACTGTTTTACAATAGGTGTCTACTACTTTTGTAATCAAAACTTTTTAAAGTTAGAAACAAAGTCTTTAAAAATACCAAAAATGTGTGTATTATTATTTTTCAAAACCTCTTGCAAGTTTCTATGAAAAAATGAGCTATTGTCAGACAATCAGATACAATATGGGAATCCACAGTAAGACCACTTACCTTTTAACTGTTCTAGTAAAGACTTAAGACTATTCTCTACTCGCTCCTGGATCTCCATTGTATCCTCTAAAATTGAAACACAATGAAAAACTTTCAATTCAATTTTTAGTAAGATAAAGAAGCAAGACCAATACCTGGAAGCATAGGCAAGGACATTTTGTTTTCTCTTAAGACCCACAGGCCTCTAAATTCCATTACTGAGAGAAAGATGAAGGACAGGAAAAGGAGAAAAGGAAAGAGAAAGGGAAAGAAAAAAGGCAAAGAAAGGTATTAATTACTGTTCTGCCAAAAGCACTACCTAAGATTCTCTAGGAGGACCAGAAATCTATGTGTTTCAAATACTCTAAATGACAGGATCCACAAGCCTTATGACTTGTGAAAAACAAAACACAAACAAAAAAACATGACCTATATGGTATTTGTGACTCTCGCTGGGTTGACAGCTTAGAAAAAAATCTTTTCTCTACAAAGTTTAGGCCTTCTTCTTTCTTTTTTTAAATATTTATTTATTTATTTTGGCCGCTCCAGGTCTTTGTTGTGGCATGCGGGATCTTTAGTTGCAGCATGCAGACTTCTTAGTTGTGGCATGCAAACTCTTAGTTGTGGCATGCATGCAGGATCTAGTTCCCCAACCAGGGATCAAACCCCGGCCCCCTGCATTGGGAGCACAGAGCCTTACCCACTGGACCACCAGGGAAGTCCCTAAGCCTTCATTTTTAAGTAAAGAATTTAATCTGATACAAATGAAGTTATTTATAAAACAGAAACAGACTCACAGACATAGAAAACAAATTTATGGTTATCAAAGGGGAATGAGGGAGGGATAAATTAGGAGTTTGGGATTAGCAGATACAAACTACTAGACATAAAACAGATAAACAACAAGGTCCTACTGCATAGCACAGGGAACTATATTCAGTATCCTATCATAAACCAGAATGGAAAAGAATATGAAAATACATGTATATATATACAGGTATAACTGAATCACTTTGCTGTACACCAGAAACTAACATAACATTGTAAATCAACTATACTTCAATTTAAAAAAAAATTTTAAATGAATGAATGAAAAGAATTCAACTTGAAATCCAACAATATTTCAACAAATCAAGGATTTCTTCAACTTTTGGCCCTAAAAAATGATTTTAAATATGGAACAGACTTAAAACAAAAGTGGGAAAATGAGGGAAAGGGAGTGAGCAGCATTTAGAGGTGCGGGGGTGGGGTGTGGGGGGCGCAGCAGGGCGGATTAAAAAAAAATATGGAATGGACTTAAGCTTCTAAACATTATTTTGTAAACTGTTTAATGGACTTTCTTGTATAGCAAACCAGAGATTCCAGAACAGCTTCCACCTCCCATCTCCTCCAAATTTTTCCAAATATGTGAGGTTATAGATATTTTGTTGCATTTACTAAGTTTTCAGTGACAAAGACGCTGTAAACATACTCATGCAAGTATACACTTACCTAAACCATTGATGTCCAGCTCATAAATATCACTAACAAGATAAAAAGAGCTGGTCTGACACTGAGAACAGCCAGAATTAAAGAATCCAGCCATTCTGGTAGGTACAGGACCAAGGAAAGGATACTGGAAAGGAAAAAAAGTTCTTTAAATGTTCTTTAAATCCACTGAAATTTAAATTCATAAAATACAAAATGAGAAAACAAGGAACTGGATAAAAATCTATCTCCATGATTAAGTTACAAAGCACTGATCAGCAAGCTAATAATAACCAAATCATTATGGTGAAAACAGAAACGCTGTATTAATTTGTTGACAGGTATTAAAAAGTTTACCATCACAAAAAAGCTATTTTGCTTTTCCTCACTATCCAATTTGGATACTGAGGAAGCATCTGCAATTCCCCAAGTTTAAAAAGTTTGTCTTTTTCCTGTAGATGCCATAAAGTGGGACAAAATACTGTTCTTTACTACTCACCCATCCCCAATTCCTATTTTCAAAAAGACAGTCACATATTATTGCAGCTTTGATTGTAAATACGCACTGATGATACCTGAATGTCCTTCTCAATAAATCGCTTTCCCGTCTCCAGGGCCACCTCCAGCTGTTGAAGGAGCAAACGGAAAATATCAATCCGGGAGGATACTCCATTCTCAGTGGTCTTCTCTGAGTTCTCTGGCCCAACAGAATGGTTAAGACTTGGAAGTCCACTGATCAGCCTCAAGGTTAAGGAACGGATTCTTAACCACATTGTCTCCTCCTCCAAGGAAAGTTTCTTATGTTCTTCAGAAACATCCCTTAAAAAGAAACATCCACAAACCATCCATTTTATTCATGTTAACTTTAAAGCTTTCAAAGTTCACTTTCATCAGTCAAGACGCCTTTGAATGGTCTCAGCTGTCATTTAATAGCTGAATGATCTTGGACAAACCAAAACAGTCCAAGTCCCCATTTCGGTATCCATAAAATGGGAAAGATAACCTACCTAACAGGTCGTTTTCCCCTTACATGAGATTCATTTTTCTGATGATAAAATACATAATATAAAAAATTCAAATGACAGAAAAGTAAAAAAAGTAAAAGGAAAACGGGACCTGATAACCAAGAACCCACAATATATATGTATTTTTTAACCACCAAAATGGTTTTATTTTTGACTGCCAACATGCACAACAATGCATTACTTTGGTTTCCTTAAACATTACTTAAGTACGCATTAGAAATATATGTTTACATTTAAGAAATGTAACACATTAAAAAACTCCTCCATAAACAAATTCTTTCTCAATATATTTTCCTGCTTTGTTTCACACATAAATAACATAATCTACAAAGTAATAAATAAAACTATTAACTCTTATGACCTAAAAGTATATACAAATTTTGGAACCTGACAAGAATGTCCTTTATCTGATTTTATATAAATAACAACATGCAGTATTTGCAATGTTTTTTAATTAAATGAATGACTTACAATCAAAACTTTTATTTTCTCCCAACTAGTTCTCCCTATAATAGACCTTCAGTGTACTTGGTAAAGATGTCATGTATTTAAAAAGTCAAAGTGGTCAAAAGACTAGATTTTTAAAATAGAACAGAAGCTTGCCATTAAATATTATTAAGCCTTATTAAAATCACTTCTGTTTGTCTGAAGAACAAAAAATGTTCCCAAAGAGTATATGCTTGTACTATCTTTTTTTTCCTTTTTTTAAAAATTTTTGGCTGCGCCCCGCAGCATGTGCACCCCTCACCAGGGATCAAACCCGCACCCCCTGCATTGGAAGGTGGAGTCTTAACCATTGGACCTGATTTCCAGGTAAGTCCCTATACTATCATTTAAATGGAAGCTAACAAAGTCTTAAAAAAATCAGATTAAATTTGTATTAGTCTTGGGAGAAATATTCCACTGAGATTCTGTTATAGGAACAGAATCCATGCTATCCTAAGTTTTCTAAAATTTATTTTGAACCATCACTTCAATTAGTTAAAACTTTCAGGGTAAAAATGACACATAAAAACGATCTTAGAAAGGCATATTTAGAATTCCTGATACAGAACACTTGATTATTTAGTTTTTGTTTAATGACTGGAAATCTTTATTCCTTCAGAAAATAATAACATTATTTGTTGAGTGATACCATCTATTTAGTGATATACTAGATAACCACTCAAGGTATATTAAGTAAGCACTCAAATTATTTTTATGTAACAAAAGTAAAAAACACTTTTCATGTTGGAATTGTTTCATTATGCATTATTATTTTTAAGGCCGTGATTTACAGAGTATAAAAATTAGAAAGAAAAACATTCTCAATTAATATTCTCACTAAATTTAGATGATTCAAATGATAAATAATAGTAAGCTAAGCACTGTCACTAGATTTTAAATTAGATTTTAAAACCTAAGTTTCTAAGTTTCACTTTCAATCAATACAAATATGATCTGCTTCACACTATTAACTGCCAGTCAAACTTTATGTTTAAAAAAACTAAATATTCTTTGTTAAAGAGCAGTTTACAACAAATGTTTTTCCATGCTCTTATAAAAAAAGATTCTGATATGCATAATGACTCTAAGTCAAAATCCACAAATGGTAGCCAAAATTGTCAACTTTCAGCCTAACACAACATAAATCCAGTTATTCTGCATAAACAATTCAAAATTAAAGTTTATAACGGAGGGCTTCCCTAGTGGCGCAGTGGTTGAGAGTCCGCCTGCCGATGCAGGGGACACGGGTTCGTGCCCCGGTCCGGGAAGATCCCACATGCCGCGGAGCGGCTGGGCCCGTAAGCCATGGCCGCTGAGCCTGCTCGTCCGGAGTTTGTGCTCCGCAACGGGAGAGGCCACAACAGTGAGAAGCCCGTGTACCGCAAAAAAAAAAAAAAAAAAAAGTTTATGTCAACAAGTCATAACTACAATATTACTACTGATGGAGAACCCACAATATTAACATGCTTGGTATAGATCCTTTCAGACTTTTGCAATACGATGTACGAAAATGAACTACAAATATTTATGTAATATACTTTAAACAGATAAAATGGGTTCACAGTGTTTATACTATTTTGCAAACTGCATCTTTTTATGACAGTGTGTACAGAAAACAGTTAACACAGGGCTTGCCTTGTGGTGCAGTGGTTAAGAATCTGCCTGCCAATGCAGGGGACATGGGTTTGAGCCCTGTTCTGGGAAGATCCCACATGCCACGGAGCAACTAAGCCTGTGCACCACAACTACTGAACCTGTGCTCTAGAGTCCATGAGCCACAACTACTGAGCCTACGTGCCGCAACTACTAAAGCCTGCGTGCCTAAAGCCCGTGCTCCACAACAAGAGAAGCCATGACAGTGAGAAGCCTACTCACTGCAACCAAGAGTAGCCCCCACTCACCACAACTAGAGAAAGCCCACACACAGCAACGAAGACCCAACACAGTCAAAAATAAAACAAACAAATAAATAAATAAATAATCCCCCCACCAAATATTCTTTAAAAAAAATAAGTTAACATAGCAACCGTGAGGCTATTATCTTCAGAAGGGCCTACTTGCAAGGTTGGCCCTTGTCTGATGTCTGGGAACCTAGCAGGCCAACCATTCCCTAAATGACAAGAGTGGCTCACCTGCCTAGATTGTTCATACAAATTATGTGGTTAAGGGTGAACAGTGCTTTCCTTCTGGGAGTCTGAAATATTGGTACATGCTAGATAGACTGAGGGTGCCTACATCACCAGCCGATGAAAACCTTGGGCACCAAATCTTTAATGGGCTTCTCTGGGCAGAAATATTGCACAGAAATACCGCATTTTTTGCTGCTAGAAAAAGGAGCACACGCTCAGTATATTCCTTCATAGGAGGGAGAGAACACTGCAAGTTTGTGCATGGAGTTTTCTGAACTCCACCTGTATGTCTTTCCCTTTGCTGATCCTGTCATGTATCCTTTTGTTATAAAACAACTTAGTTGTGAGTCCAACTACATGTAGAATCCCATGAGTCCTGGCAAATCACTGAATGTAGTCTTGGCAGCCCCCAAATTACAGCATATTCAGAACTACCTTCTATACATGTCTCTGCATACTTGTGCACTTATTCCTTAGTTTCCACTTTCCTAGAAGTGGTTCTCCTGAATTAAATGGTACACAGCCTTTTCAATCTTGATACATATAACTAAAATTCCCTATAGAAAGGTTATATAAAGTTTTACTGCCATATAAACTCACAACAACCACTTTCCCATAACCTAGCTGAGAACAAGGATTAATCTTTTTTTATGGGATAGGTTAAATCTTCGTCTGATAGATTAAAATACAAATCTTTATTGCTGTAAAGTACATTTCTTTAATTTCCTATTAAACCCTTTGCCCCATTTGTTTTTCATTTATCTTCTTCTTATTGATTTATTGAGTTCTCTGTATATGTGAAGGATATTAATATATATGAAGAAATTTACCAATTTACCAGATACCTCTAGAACTTGTTAACAAATTTACTTCTATATAGAAGACTAATATTTACAGGTCAAATCCTTTGTTTCCAGATCTGATGTAATGCTGAGAAAGACTGTCCCAACCATTTAAAAATATTTTTTATATTTTCTTCTAAGTTTTAACATATAATCTTTAATCCATCTGGAATCTGTTTTCATGTATGCTGTGAAGGAGGAATTAACTTTTAGATTAACCAGTAATCTCAACATAGGGGTGAGGTTTTCTTTTCTTCCTTTGGCTTACCTATATTTTCTGATCCCTACAATAAAAATGTTATTATATATATATAATATATAATATAATATATAAAACTCTTAAATTCATCTTGATTCTTTAAAAATAAATTGCTTGGGGTTAAATTCAAGTTACCTGTCTTTTGGATCCCAGCTAAAGAAAACATTTAAGTCTCTGTTGTCTCGCAAGGCTTCCCATGGAATGTCATCTTCTTCTGGCCGAAGATTCATTGACTTTATACTTTCTGCTAAGCTGGTTGATCTGTGATAATGAAAATTTATTTAAGTATTATTCAATAATAAAATAGTCATGAAAACATGTTAGCCAGGACTTTGTTTTACTAGAAAGAGAGAAAAGGAAAGAGTGAAGGAAGAAAGGAAGGCTTTATTTAATATTAGGAAGTAAAAGCTCATATAACGTGAAATAGAACCAAGCACTGGTTCTGGCCTGCTACACAGCAAAAGAAAGGCATCTGGAGGCCCAACCAAAATAAAGTTCATCAGCATTAATTCCTGAAATCCCATGTTTGCAGGGTATGGGGAAGCTTGTAAACATAATATGGGCCAGGGATGATGACCATGGCCTAGCTGGTTTCTGTATGGAACCTGGGATGGTGCTGGCAGTACCCTATCATTCCCCATGACAGGCACCTTCCCCTTTCTTCCCTGTCCCCTCCTACATTTTTTTTTTCCCATTTTTCTTTAGCTTAAGCCCGCTAATGACACCCATGAGGCCCATTAATGGCTCTCAGCATCTGATCCAATCTCTTAGTTCCTTATTAGCTCTTGTGCAATACTTACACATTTGCTTCAAGTAGAAGGTCTAACAACATCCGTTCAGTACGGACTTGTGCAAAATGAAGAGAATTATTCAGCCTGTTCCTAAAAGCGATAAACTCTGGGATCTTCTCAAATGCACCATATTTGTAAGCTTGAATAATATATTCTGAGGTCTGGGAAGGAAAGACATCACCTTGGTATAAACATTTCACATGTCAGGTAACGAAGACATACCTTGGCAGACAAAACAAAACAACACTCAAACTAAAATTAAGATGTTGAATCTAATCTTTAAAGTTCTTGGTCACCAAACAGAATATCAGCTTTTAAAAATGATATTCTTCTTCTATCCTATACTGGAGTCAAATGTCTTCTTCACTAATATTACTACTAATAATATTTAGCTGCTGCTACCACCATGTAGACTTTCTCCTAGCAGTTATGTTCATTTCAACAGGACTGAAGGTTTTGTTATACCACATCAGTCAAGGTTTTGGTTAGTGCCATTGTGGAAGGGATATTACTCCATGTTTTTCTGCATCTAAGATAAACTTTGTTTTATACAAAGTTCCCAAAATACCAGAATAATATAACCATCCCACCACCACCACAAATAAAAATTACTGTCCTTCAGAAAAAAGACAGGCTGCTCCTTGGTTTTGTTTACTTCTGAATAATACATCACAAACATAGGAATATGTGTATTGCATCAAGATAGAAGACACCAAACAAAAGACCTATAAAAATTCATGTCATCATCCATTCTGAGGACAGAAAATGCAAAAACCAGGTTACCTGTCCATCCAAACTACTATGCTAGAAAATCCCATAACATACACCACATGTGCTTTAATTAGATTAATACATATATACAGATGAAACATGAACAGAGGCAAGATAAAGAATCCTAAACAGAAATTCTGGCACAACAGAAGAAAATCTCAGGGAAGAACATTTCATGGGTGTGGGCCTATGCCATCAGGATCGGAAGTCAGAAGGGCACCCTTTTGGGCTCAGTAAAGTACTAAACTCAAAGTTCATGTCTGCCCCCAAAGATCCTTTCTAGAAAAGACAGTCTTTTTGCACAGCCTCAGTCAGCTCTGCCCCCATCTCCATTATGACCGAATAATTTGCCCAATAGGAAAATAGGCCAATAGTCAACAACATACCCTCTGATACACAGCCTCGCAGGGTTCATTTCAGGCCGCGGGATTGCGCCACGGGCGCTAATTCAACTGCATTCGATGCGGCTTTTAAACCCCCATGGGACACCTCGGCGAGCTGTTTGCCTGCAGTATCTGGAGAAATTAAAGACGGACGGACACAAGAAAATTAAAAAGATTACTTGTGATCCTGCAGGTTTAAAGAAGGACTATCTGAAAAAGCTCAAGTGTACCTTCTAGCTTGATTAAAGGACAGTGATACGCTCAGTCAAGAAGAGGCCAGGATACCCTAAACACATATGCCTATCCAATGGCCTCTTGGTTTGGAAAACATAGCAAGGTTTACCAACAGCCCTTGCAACAGGACCTTACAGTTTGAAAAAAAGGGCTGGTTAGTAACATATGATCCAGCAACTAATCAGGATAAAAATTTGACTTTGGTGATTCCAATCAAATTTATTAATTACAGTTCCAAAATATACTATGGTTAAAGGAAAGAACTCAGCCTTACCAAGTGCAGAGGAAGTTTTAACTTCTGAGTGGTCCATGGAATACCACTTTAGAAAAAAGGCAAGAGAAAAATAAGGGGCCACAAAAAAGGAATGCAGTCCTTTAACAAACTAAGAAGGCAACTATAGTTCTCTGGCTTCTTTTTTTAAGATAGTCCTCCTTTAATACTGCAGTAAAGTATCACTGCAGAGCTAGAAAAGGGCCTGGGCAGCTACCAATAGGACAGACTGAGGAAGCACCATGATTTGAAGAAACAACGACCTATTGGAACTGCAGGCAAAACTGGAAGCCATGGGTACTTTAAAGACTTCTGAATATCAGAGAATGTTGTCTGTACCCATTTCTACTCATTTATGCACCAATGAGGCTATTGAGATCCCATACGGATTCCTGAAATGAACCCTGGTCACTGTAAAAATTAGCGAAATACATGGACATCAAACCCTTGAATAATGATCTTCATGAATACCTAAAATGCAGACTTGTAAAGGCAATTTTTTTTAAAGTACGAACATGGAAGTTACTTTTGGAGATATGTAAATCTAAACTCTAGTTTTATATTATAAAACTCTATTCCAAATAAGATGACAGCAGACAACGACCTTTCCAAAAAGAAAACCCCTACATCGACCTTCCAAATACAACTTTCAATCCCATAGCACAAAGCCTTACAAAGCAGATTTCCATTTAAGGAGTAGATGTTCTTTCAAAGAGCTAGTTGGTAATTGAAATACATCAGTCACTCAAGGAAAAACCATCTGGGGGTGCCAAAAACTACCAAGAATAAAAGATGTAGAGCATAGAGCTTTAGCTTTCCAGAGATGTATTTCTAATACTATCAGAAGGTTTAACACATACAGTGTAACACTACAATCGTGATCTTTCTTAGCTTCAAACTCCTGTAGGAAACAGTCCACACCACAGTCTCCATTTTCCTATTCTGGGACTTGGGCTGGGCATTACGGTTTAAAGTATGTTTTCCTTGCTGTACTGTGTTTTGCTTTTACCTCCAGAACCTAGCCCCCTCCATGCTCTCTCCCCAGTTATCTACTTTAATGTGATTAAATAGCTGTTTTCTTAGTTAGTAGTAATAAAAATAAATTTCAAGCAGAGAGTCCTAGTCCCAGTAATAAAATGCTTTACTTTTATCAGCTTCAGCATCACATACATTCAGATGAATTAGTCACTCCTGTCACACACAACCATCAGCAAAATATCAAACAAAGATACAAAATGTCCCTCTCATATCACTCCTGGGGATCTCCTTTCCCTATTACAATACTTTCGGGGGGTGTGTGTGTGTGTGTGTGTGTGTGTGTGTGTGTGTGTGTGTGTGTGTGTGTGTGTGTGTGTGTTGTTTTCAAAACACTTCTTCAGACACAGTATTTGTGGGAAGAAAAATTAAAGCTTGATTTTTATTAGTATAAAATAATGTGCCTTTATTGACCAACTCACGAACAATATAGTTCTTCTAGAATGCTGGATGACTGAAAACTGGAGTAAAACCAAACACCAGGCTTGGATTAATCCCTTATTTACCCCCCACATCCACATCAAGCTATTTGAGAAACAAAAGTTTGAAAAGGATTCTTCACTATATCAAATGTTTACTTAACCTCTTCCTTAGAAACACAGTAATCAGAGCCAGAATAATGAGATTTGAAATACACTTTTCTTTTGATTTTTTCCTCAGTTAGTGAAACTTCTTGAAAACAGAGAAGGGCAAGCATGGATACTTTTTTTTTTTTTAATTTTTATTGGAGTATAGTTGCTTTACAATGTTGTGTTAGTTTCTACTGTACAGCTAAGTGAATCAGCTATATGTACACATATATCCCCTCTTTTTTGGATTTCCTTCCCATTTAGGTCACCACGGAGCACTGAGTAGAGTTCCCTGTGCTATACAGTAGGTTGTCATTAGTTATCTATTTTATACATAGTATCAATAGTGTAGATATGTCAATCCCAATCTCCCAATTCATCCCATGCTCCCCCATTCCCCCTTGGTATCCATGTCTATGTCTCTATATCTGCTTTGGAAACAAGATCGTCTATACCAATTTTTTCAGATTCAACATACATGCATTAATATACGATATTTGTTTTTCTCAAGCACAGATACCTGAATATACAGTGAAAACTCACAGATTTATAACTCAACTGCCCACTTATGCTAAGAGA
The DNA here is from genome assembly GCF_949774975.1 of Lagenorhynchus albirostris. NCBI lineage: Eukaryota > Metazoa > Chordata > Mammalia > Artiodactyla > Delphinidae > Lagenorhynchus > Lagenorhynchus albirostris. The sequence goes on from NC_083108.1 coordinate 72,661,972, forward strand.
TTTTAGAACCAAGGTCCTAGAGATGCCCTTCTGACAGTGAAGCCAGGCTAGCAGCTTCTGAGCAATATGTTTAAACGCTGATGCCCACTTCTGTCTCTCCCTGATCAGAAGCTAGGGCACAAAATGAGGTTTGAACAGAGATACAATCACTGTTGGGAAGTGGAGCCATGGGTGGAAAGGGATAGAGCTCAAAAGCCAACTGATGATGCAAAGATCACAACCCCGTGCTACACCAGCCCTCTAGGCCATGACCTGAAGTGTGTCAGAATATAATTATTGCAAGATGAGAACAATAAACCTATATTCTATTGGTCAGAAATGCTTTTGCCCTGTCCCAGCTTTCTATTTAACACAAGCTTAAAGAATTAGATGGAAGATAAATTAGGTATAGCAGTCATATTTACAAATGGGTTTTTTAAAAAATCCTCATGAGTGCTTTGCCAAGAAGAACCTCAGAAACCAGCTTCCTTCCCAAGTTTCTTAGTTGCTGTCAGACCATAAAAATGGAACACTATGGGCAGATACCTGGCATGGCGAAATTCCAGGTGATGAGTCTTAGAAGCACATGAGAAGCAAGCAGGTAGTGTGACCACTGTAGAGAGGCACCTTATCTCCACATATGTTCCTGGATGGTTTTACATACCTCGACTGAGTAGAGACCATATACTTTTTCCACAATAACTTCTGCTTAACTGACAAGTGGAGATCACATCTGCTTGCAGTGAAAAATATGGTGCAAATCCCATCCTTTCATTATGGCACATAAAAGCTCTATCTTATTTATTGTTACTTTAAAAAACATACTACTGACCTAAGTTTCTTAAAGTGTCCTGAATTGGTCAATTTTATAATTGTAAGAAAAGATAAGTATACTCTGTTGATAAAGAACATGGTGGTTATCAACTTCAGAAATCAATAAAAGTAAGCGAGAACAACTGCTATCGCAAAATCATATATGGCATCCTAGGCTATACACTCTTATGGGCTATTTCTTATACCCTTAGAAAGTCTCTTAGAGATTAAAACACAGACCTAAGAGGCACTTCATATTCTGCTAATACCCAGTTTTAAATGCACCTTCTTATGGATTCTATTAAACATACCCTTACGAACAAACACAAAAACTCCTTACCTCTACCTAACAGCCTTGGCCAGTAAGCTATAGACTAAGGGCACATGTGAGTACAGCGTGGTGCACCTTAATATTTGTACTTGTGACCCGAGGGAAGATGCTCTCTGAATCATGTTCTTTCAGCAGGCCAAGACCATATTAAAAAATAAAATTTTTTTTCACTTACATCTTTCTGGTTGGAGTGGAAAAACCTGAGCGCGAAGTTACAGGACTGGGATGCAGCAGCATACTGACCTAGGGATTCGGCGTATCGGGTCAAAAGGTAACTAGGTCGGAAGGAAAGAAAAAAAAGGTTATACCTACCCACCTCTAGTATCAAATACTACACTTCAAATTACTATGGTAGAAAAACAGCTAAGCATACGAAAAGTTAAAACATGCGGCCATAGAAATGATCTAATTCACAGAATCAAATTTTAAAAAACAGCAAAGTTAATTCAGTTTTGTGGGAGACCTAAAGCTCTATGCCATGCTTTCTTACACTCAGATGATTAATGGAACACAAGTTGTTAGAGAACAGAATATTGTCTTCCTAAAACAGCTCTACAGGACACAGAGAAAATACCCTTGATTCATCACAAAGAATAGTCAAAATACAAATTCAAAGGATCTCTGGGGTCAACATACAAGTGTCAACCTCAACTGCAAGGCAGAAGTAAAGACTTGAAAACAATGTGTGCTAAGAAAAAGAGTTCAAAGTATATAACTGTTACCTGTATCTGGGAAAAACTTTTTTTTTTAACCATTTCTAAATTGTACACATTTGAAATTACCACAAAATGCTGAGAAAGATAAAACTCTTTCTGCTTTGCAATGGGTCATAACAGGTGATTAATCTACAAAGCTTAATACCGGGAACAACTTTTCTGCTAAAATCAAAATGTTAAGAATTCCATATATGAGGACCCCACACTGCTGTAGCTGGCTGCTCATTATTCAGAGTATATACTACCAACCCAATGGTGTCATGCTGGATATGCTTAGCATCAAGGCTGGAATACAGATCCACCACCGGTTCAAATGCCCCCAGCATACAGTAGATTCGAACAAGCAGCAATTTGAATTGAGCATTGGAAGGGCTGTGAGTTAGTCCCTCTTCCAGCAAAGTCAGGGCCTGCCACACAGCGGTCTCATCACCTAGAACCAAAATATAACAGCATTATCCACAGACCTTGACAGCAAATGGGGGTTTCTCAAAAATAAAAAATAAAAACTAACTGACACCATCACCTCCCCTAAGTATTCTAAGGATGTGGTTGGGTGGCAGAGAACAAATTTTAGATACACACCTGTAACCAAAATAGGGAATTTCCCTGAAAAGACAGTCCCTCAATAGTTACCTCAGTTCTTAAACCTGCATCTGCAAAAATGATGCAAACTTTGAGCTGCCAGGTCTTAAAGAGAAGTCTGGAATCTCACAGGATCCTAGATTCTGAGAAGAGATGGACTTTGAAGAAGTAGAATCCACCAACCTTCCCAGTACAGGATTTTCTCTACAAGACCCCAGACAGATGCTTTCTCTTGACATCATTTTTCTTCCACATGTAACTCTACTAACAGATGTCAACTAATATTTGAAAAAAGAACTGCTCATTAATAACCAAACTAAAATGATACACATTTTTGGCCTACTAAAATTCAAAACGTTACATGCATCAATATTCTTAAAGAAAAAGTAATTTCTCTTTTATGAAATTATCTGAAGAAAATAATATGAAATGCAGATAAAGCTTTATATACAAAAACATTCACTGTACTAATAATGGGGGGATGATTAAGTAAACTGTAGTTACACCCACACAGGGAAACACCATACAGCCATTTAACGTTAACAAGGAGTTTTTAACAGCAAGGGAAAATAATTATGCAATAATGATCAGTAAAACGTACAGAATTCAAACTAGTATGAAGAGTTCATCTCAAGTATTTAAAACATTCACAGAGAAAGAGAGAAGGAAATATGCAAAAATGTTAGTCTTTTGGAAGTTGGAAAAGCGAGATTAAAATAAACCATTTGCCAAATTTTTACGAGCTACTTTTACAGTTAGAAAAAACAGCTAAAATAAAAAGCTCCCCCTCAAAAAAACAAAAAAGCTCCATGCACTGAGCTTTTAAAATTATATTCTATATGCTTTTTTCCAAAAGAAACAAGACATAACCAAAAATTGGGGATTTAGATAAATATCATCCATAATTCTACCTAAACTACGTAAACCACCCATGATCTACTCAAACTACCATTGTGATTAATGTACTGCTTTTGAACGATCAATTATGTATACATAACGTTACTATGTAATGTATCAATTATAGCTCAATAAAATGAGAGGAGAAAAAATGACATCCTTCACTCCCTATTTTATTTTTGCAGCACAATTTTACACAGTAGTAATCATGGCATACACCCGATTTTGTGTTTTCCCATGTTGCTCCCTGGTCTTCACAATCATAATTTTATTTAATTCAACACTCAGTGACCTAAACTCTGCAGTAACACTAGATATAACACCCAAAGATAAGAGTCATAGGTGGTTCCAGGCCTCAAGAGGTTCAGAATTGAGTAGAAGAGATAGTTGGACAATTATAGATAATAGATAATTTTTTAAGTCCTACTTATTCAAGGATAACCAATATCAGAATTTTTTTAAAAAACTTCTTGAAGATCTCTTTTAAATAGAAACAAAATTTCAAAGTAAATAGTAAAAAAAAAAAAAGGTTTAATTTACACTTCTGAACTATTAAACCCAACATTATGATGACATTTATCATCTTATTTTATTTTGCAAAATTTAGAATATAACTACAACTCTATGCCAAATCAAAGAGCATCAAGGGTTGATGAGGATTTGGGGGACAGAATTTTTTAAATCAAATTTTATAATATAACAAAATGATATAATAAAAAGATATAAGATAAATAAATTCTGGGGATATAATGTACAGTATGGTGACTACAGTTAACCACACTGTACTGTGTATTTCAAAGTTGCTAAGAGAGTAGATGTTAATAGTTCTCATCACAAGGGAAAAAAAAGTAGCTATGTGAGGTAATGGACTTTAACTAAACTTACTGTGGTAATCATTTTGCGATATATCACTATATTGTATACCTTAAACTAATACAATGTATCACTATATTGTATACCTTAAACTAATACAATGTAATGTATCAATTATAGCTCAATAAAACTAGAGGAGAAAAAATGGCATCCTTCACTCCCCATTTTATTTTTGTAGCACAATCATAAAGAAATGCTTTTTTGCAAAAAATATTTGAGAGCATCATCAATTTAACCTTAAAATGCTCTTCTTAATCCTGTCACATTCAAATCAATCTCTTTCAACATCCTCACCAATTTTCTATACATTTCTAATTTTTGTCATATCCACCTTGAACAATGACTATTGTTCCAGCCTACAACTGGAACATTCAACATCACTTTCACTGACTTCAAGAAACCTTGCATCTATATATATATAATATCTAGAACTTCCCATGTATTTGCACTGTATGATTTTGGACAACCCACCTAACTTCTTTCTCTCTGCCCTGTATTTCCCACATCTGTAAAACTGTAACGATCTTAACTGTACTGTTACAAGGTTTAAAATTAGCTAATTCATATAAAGCACTTTCAAGTGCCTGATGATCCACAACTGTTAACTGTTATTACTATTATATGGTCAGATATCTTGCTCCAAAACCAAGAGATTAGCAAAGCCACAGTCACTATGAGCAAGAATAGATGCCAGGAATAAGTGGGGAAGGGTACGAGTAGGGGCCAAATTACTAAGTAGTCAGTTCATTAATGGTTTTACATTAAGATGACTTTTACAGCCCTATGCAACCTCCTGAATGTGGGGTTCCAGATACCAAGTACTCTGATGAAAAGGATTTCATCCCCATCCCCGGTACAATACAGTATAACAAGTACTATCATATGGATATACACAACGTCCTACAAAAGTTCAGAAGGGGCATAAAATCTGCAATGAGGAAGGGGGTGAAATCAAGACAGGCTTGTCAGAGGCACTGTTTGAGTAAAAGTGAGATGAAGGAGGTAAGAAAGTTATTTCAAAGAGAGGTAACATGATGTTCAGTGATAGTAGCAAAAAAAAAAAAAAAAGTAGATTTAGGGCCTTAAGTACTAAGAATCTGGAGATGTAGACAGACACTAGATTATAGAGAGCATTGTAAACCATCCTAATAAGGCTGACCTTTATCCTCAGGAAAATAGGGCATATCTGAAGGATTTTAAGCATGAGAAGATAGTATCAAAATTGAGTGCTTGGTTAAATGACCCATGAGGGCAGGGTTGTGTCTGTCTTGCACAGCACTGTCTCCCAGCCCTGTTTCTTCTGCAGTTTATTCTCATGAATAATATGCAATAAGTAGCTAAAGTTATTTTTTCTCAAAAACTGCTAATAAGAAAATGTCAGAAAGTGAGACCTAAAGAAAAGGCAATCTCAGTACCATTTGCTGAATCATCCTTCTCTTGCTTAATGACTCATGAAGCTTCCTTTACCATGCAGTATATATTTGTCTTAAATGGGCTAATCTGAACTATATTCCAAAAAAAGTGTATTTTCCTATATAAACTGAAGTGAACAAAAATGGCTCTTTCATTCCATGGACCCATACATCTATATTTGAATCAGTTTCTCTGTATTTTAATTATTGTAACTTTGTAATAGGCTGTTTACTCACTATGCAGAAATATTTTAAAACAGAACAGATATCCACTGATTTAAGATTATCCTGATTACAGAGAGGAGGATACTTGGAGACTTTGGTTCTTCTAGAAGCACCCTGGAGAAGGGCAAGGAAGAAAAACCTAAAAGCATAAATCAAATTCTTGGATTATATACTTAGTCTAAGGATTTATAGTCAATAAAAACAAAGAGTAAAGTTAAACTGAAATCACTGCTCTTTACCTGTTTCTCTCCATATATCAATAAGCACATGGACAGCAAGGAGACAGTAATAGTCTGAAAATTGCAATTCGGTTTTCAAACAGGATTTCCCTATAGGGAAAAAAAAAATCATATCTGTATTTTAAGATTTGTTCAATTATTACTGCCCCAAAGGAGTTTTTTTAAAGCAAGAAAGTGACAGGAGGAAGAAGAGAAAAAGAGGAAAAGAAACTAATAAGAATGGAGTAAATACCAGAAGAAAAATATAAGCCATGAATCAAAAGAGTCAAAAGAAGGTGAGACCACACTCAGCTGGAGCAGAAGGAAGGGTTCCAGAATAGAGGTGGTATTCCAAATGGTCCCAAAAGGAGAGCAGCAAGATTTGGAAGGAGGGTTTAGGTGAAGAAAAGAACAGAATCCAAGAGCCATGTACAACTAATGTAATATTATGCTCATTACTTCACCTAATTTTTTAGAATACAGTTAGAGAAATACTAATATCATCTAGTCAGATAATTTATATTTTATCACACATATCTAAGCAATCTGAAGATCATCTACTTCTAAACTAAATATTTATCTCACAATTTACAATTCTTTTGGGTCATTTACACAGTCTATATATTTAGAATATTAAGGCCTATAAGCAGAAAATATGACAATTATCATAAACTCTGCAATTCATCTGAGCCCCACTGTGATAAAGAGTTGGCTGGCCAGATCAGGAAGAATATGGATATCTGGGAGCCAATTATAATTTTTAAAACTCCAAGCTTAAGAAAGGCTTTGCATTTTGTTACCTGGATAGTGTTCCCACTTGACAAAATATTTTCCTTGCCAAAAGCATTACAACAGCATGCTATGAGAGATAAAAAACTAACTTCTAAATCTTAGCAGATCAGGGAACTACTGCACATTTTGAAAGGCTGCTCACCAAATTCTAGTCCATGCTGGTACCTTAACATCAATTCTCTGACCACAGTCAATTTCTGATTTTTATCCATCATGTGGTACAAGCCAAGTAACCTCGTCAGCTGCACCACACACAAATGTTGCTGCAGAGCTCTGATGTCAGCAGGCAGTGCCAGCTTATCCTCTGTTGGTGTTGACAAAGGAACAACTCCAAGTAACTGATTAATAAACTGCAAAGTTGAAAGAAAAAAAAAGAAGTACAGGTCTCAAAACAGAACTAGTCTTTAGTAGGCCACAATTAACAAATACTGAAATGGTCTAGAAAATGGTATCAAGAAAAAATACAAATTAAAACCCCTTTAAAAAAAAAAAAAAAAAACAACCCCCTTTAGTATACCATTTTCTATCTAACAAAATTGCCAAAACAAAAACACTTCTAACAGCACACAGTGCTGGTAAAACTCCAGCGAAACTGGCACACCCATTCATTGCTGGCCAAAAGTATTATGTTAATACCATGTAGTATATGCACTAAAAGATTAAAAGAACTGTGAAAATGTTTCCTAAATTACAATAGATTGACATAATATGTAACGTAGCAATGAAAAAGTTTAATTAGGAAGACTGTAAAAAGAACAATTACCCCAAAACAAACCTATTATATTGATATACTACAAATAAATTCTTAAAGGAAACATTATACATTGAAAGGAATGGTTGTCCTGTCAATAGCCTTAAATAGTTTTTTTGATTAAAGCTTTAATTTTGAGATAATTATAGATTTGCATGCAATTGTAAGAAATAACACAGTTCCTGTGTACCCTTCACCCAGTTTTTCCTAATGGTAACTTTTTTTTTTTTCCTGTGGCCGTACCGCACGGCATGCGGGATCTTAGTTCCCTGACCAGGTATTGAACCCATGCCCCCTGTAGTGGAAGCGTGAAGCCCTAACCACTGGACTGCCAGGAAATTCCACCCCAATGGTAACATCTTGAAATAAAATGTTTTTAATTCTCTAAATTCGGTATAAATTTTTAAGAACACCAGTTCCACAACCAGTACAGTTGCAATATTGGCAGAAGTGAGAAGGGACCCCTGCATCACATACAGGGTGTCTGTTTAAACTTCCCACATGGTCGTATACTATACTCTTCAGCTGTTAGGATGTGAGAAAATGCTTGGGCAGCACGAGTCTGGAGTTCTAAAAGGTGTTTATGGACAGGAAGTGCAGCCAAGGGGTCACAGGCATCACCCTTGTGTCTTCCCTATATTTTGTGATCCAAAACTAATAAATTATTTTTAAAGCAAAAAAACCCAGTTCCATTTACACATGTATTAAACACAGGCTATTTTCACTCCCTTCCAAGATCCTATTAGGATGACAGTAAAGAACAAAAAAGGAATCAACCCCAAAGGATCAAGAACATGTGAAGAGATGACAGCAAATAATAAACATTAACAAGATTTCAAAAGATAAAAAGCAGAAGGGCAGGTGGTAAGTAATAACCAACGTACAGGGCCAAGAAAGCTGAAATCCAACAGTATGAATGGGGAGACCACCAATAAGCAGCAAGCCTCTTCCAGCCACAGAACCTTGGAAAACTCAGAAATTAAGGGCAAGAGGTACGTCTGAAAGCTAAAGTGCTGGTGGGACTGAAACAGAAGAATTTGCTAAATTCTAAGAAATTAGACCCCTCCCCAAGCTCACTGACTGACTTCCTAAACCCAGCAGAATCCACGGGTTTTCTTTACCCCCAGGAGATACTGAACCAGAGACACTGTAGACTCAAGGGGAGAATGGAACAGATCTATCACCTCATGTTTCAGAATACACTAAGAGGAGTTTTAAACTTTTATTGTTCTGTCAGATTGATTGGGGTAAACTGAACAAAAATTATTAACTCCAAGAAAGAAAGTTAAGAAAGGTAATCTCCACATATACAAAGTGGCTTAGCTGTGAATATTTAGTCATTAAAATATAAATACTGCATAATTACTAAACTATACTGGGGGAAAAGTAGGTAAGGGGAGAAGTGGGATGTTATGAACAAAATTATTGCCTTCCACAGTAAGATACCAATAGATGAAGACTATAACTGTAAAAATAAACAAATAGCTAAATAAGCCTATAATTTAGAAATATGGAGTTAAATAACAGAAGAAGCAGTTAAGGGTTGAAAGTGATTTGCCTGTACGGAGCCAGAATCAGGGCTGAAGAAGGCAAAGAGCTGCAATTGTTTTTCAATATAAGCCTTGTAGCACTATTTGACTTTTTCAATTTTATACATGTAATTTTTGGAAACAAAAATTAAATTAAAATAAAAATCCTACTCAACATGCAGTTTCACATCTGTAATGACTTTACTTCAATTTTCTACAATTGTATGAATTTTAATTTTAATTATTATGATCAGATAATCACATTTGTAACAAAGAAACTGTGGCACTAGTGTTCATGTTTTTGATTAAGTACCTATATAATTTCTATTGCCAGCTCTTCCATTCTTGTAAGCCATTTTATATACTAGTTATGTTTATTATTAAGGCCTTCTTTATTGAATGCTAAAGAATCTTCCAAACAGGTTTTGTCATGAAACAATACGTTCATTTGCTATTCTAGTCTGTACAGTTTCACTGCTACACAAAAAGCTTCTTTAAAAACTGGAATTATTTTATTGTTAGCTTAAAACCCCAAGGCAAAGGAAACAAAATACAAAAACGCCTCTATGGGTGAGCCTCTTCAGGATCACTGGACTCAACGGCCTCCTCTTAGGGGCCAGTCCCATTTTAGAATGCGTCTCCTAATTCATTGGGACAAGAGTTCTCAGTCTGAACCTTACTTGGACAGTTTGCAATCCTCTGACAAACATACTGCTGAGTGGCAGGATTTTTAGCTATTGAAGTCATCCTACATTTAAAAAGTTGTGGCAGCAAAATTACCCCTCTCAATTAAAAATTTACACAGGACTACAAAACTCACTGCAACAGCTTTAAACCCTTTGTCTCACTGAACAATGACCACCTCATCACTGCTAGTATTTCACTATTTCTAGAGGGTTCCTCCCAGTAGATTATTAGTATATGCAGTCACAGAGGTGATCTAAGATTTTCAAACATGCCAATAAAGTAGAGCTTCTGGTACTAAAATTTATGCTAGCAAACCTATATGAATCTCAGCTAAATGCGATATAAGCATTCCTCTAATGCTTTCCCATCATTTGATGCTTTAACTTACAAGACAGTAAGCACTATAAAACATGATCAATCATTCCTTACCTTAGCACTTAGCACATAATATGTGCGACAAACACTTAGTGAATGAATCTTTCCCACGTGGTTTTATTTTCTGCTTAAATCCCTCCAGTAACATGAAACTCACACACTGTGTTTTTTAGAGAATTGTGATTATAAAAAATATCTTTCTCTCACTGAGCCAAATTCTTAATTCCCTGCAACAACTTCTTGCTGGCCTTGTTCTCTTCCCTCTTTTACAGGACAGCTTTTCAAATTATGAGAAATAAAGTACTCTGTCATCACCATACCAAACCTATCTCTTCCACTCAACCATTTCTCTCTCAGGCTTTCAAGTCTTTCTATAACCCAGAACCCTCTTTTCTGGATATGTTACAATTTATCTAGAAAACTTCTAAAGCTTAGCCTGTGCCCTATAAGCACAGCAACCCAAGAACAACTTTTTCTAAACCAAAGTGAACAATGGTAGTCATTTCAGAACCCAGTAGAGACCACTGGCTCCTTAACAGTTTGGGAATGCACTGCTCCATCTGCCCTAGATGTGTAACCTCAAGACTGCCAAAGTATCAAGTGCTGGTGAGCTAAGGATATGGTCACGAAACAAATACTGTAGTCATTGCCACTGTGTTCCCATTGAGTTTCACTCATTCCATATGGGGATGATAGAGTCTTTCTGGAAAAACAGGTTGTGGTAGCCCTGTGATAGCAAGACTTCCAACATTCACTAATTAGAGTTTTTTATGAGTAAAGCTGACCAAAGTCACAGACTCTCTTGATACATATCAGTATTTCTTTACATGATGTTGATATACATATAATTGATTTACATTGATTCTATCACATTTACATTGATTCTATCTATCAATTAAAACATTCTATCACAATGTTTTAATTGAAAAACATTTATTTCAATTAAATGAAAATTTTGCTTGAATGAGAATGAGGATGACAATGAGGGCCGGAAGATAGCTTGCCAGTTTAAAAATAAATACTAAAAAGGAGTTGAATCTTGCGAACTCAGTTTACCTGTTATTACACTGACGAAATGTGAAGTTTTTCATTCAATTAAAGTTTAAATAGTTTAAAAGTTTTCATTAAAGTTTAAAGACAAGTTTATATGCAAACATTAAACAAACATGCTTTTCTCCACAACAGTTCCTGAACTACTTAACAAATATTAAATATATGTTAACTAAATGAAAGGTAGTGTTTGTTAACAGGCACACCAACAGAAGAGAAAATAAATGGGAAGAGCCACGGGCCAATAACTCCAAAGTCACTCACTATGGAAAACTTAAACCTGGATATGCAGATAGATTCTATCACATCTATCACCAATAGATGACAATTAACTACAATATGGTACCCAGGCTTAGATCCCAGAAAAGAAAAAGGACATTAATGGAAGAGCTACAGAAATATAAAGTCTAGAGGCCAGTTAACAGTAATGTACCAAAGTTAGTTTCTTAGTTTTGACAAATATACCACTGTAATTTAAGATGTTAATGTTGGGGAAAGCTGGGCGAAGGGTAGAGTATAACCTTCTTTACTATCTTTACAACTTTCCTGTAAATGTAAAGTTATTCCAAAATTAAAGGGGTTTTTTTCTTTAATTTTATTGAAGTATAGTTGAGTTACAATATTGTATTAGTTGCAGGTATACAGAAAAGTGATCTGGCTATGTATTTTTTTCAGATTCTTTTCCATTATAGGTTACTACAAGATATTGAATATAGTTCCCTGTGCTATACAGTAAATTCTTTTTATATATTTTGCTATAGTAGCCTGTATCTGTTAATCCCATACTCCTAATTTATCCCTTCCCCTTTGGCAACCGTAAGTTTGTTTTCTACATCTGTGAGTCTGTTTCTATTTTGTAAATAAGTTCATTTGTATTATTTTTTAGATTCCACATATAAGTGATATCATATATTTGTCTTTCTCTGTCTGACTTACTTCATTTAGTATGATAATCTCTAGGTCCAACCATGGTGCTGCAAATGGCAATATTTCATTATTTTTTTATGGCTGAGTAATATTTCACTGTGTATATATATACCACATCTTCTTTATACACTCATATGTTGATGAACACTTAGGTTGCTTCCATGTCTTCACTACTGTAAACAGTGCTGCTATGAACACTGAGGTGTGTGTATCTTTTCGAATTAGAGTTTTCATCTTTTCTGGATATATGCCCAGGAGTGGGATTGCTGGATCATATGGTAGTTCTATTTTCAATTATTTAAGGAACTTCCTACTGTTTTCCGTAGTGGCTGTACCAATTTACATTCCTACCAACAGTGTAGGAGGGTTCTCTCCACACCCTCTCCAGCATTTATTATTTGCAGACTTTTTGATGAAGGCCATTCTGACTGGTATGAGGTGATACCTCATTGTAGTTTTGATTTGCATTTCTCTAATAATTAGTGATGTTGCACATCTTTTCATGTGCCTGCTGGTCATCTGTATGTCTTCTTTGGAGAAATGTCTATTTAGGTCTTCAAGTTTATTTTTTTTAAATCCCTTAGATTTAAGGGTCTCAGACTGCTTCAGCAAGAATGAATCATGACTTGACATAATCAGCAATTAACTGCTACAGTTTTGAGCAAATAAGAGACAAGATATTAAAAGGAAAGTCCACTGGACTTCATCAAACTTTAAAACTTTGCTCTGAGAATTCCCTGGCGGTCCAGTGGTTAGGACTCAGTGCTTTCACTGCCGGGGCCTGGGTTAGATCCCTGGACAGGGAACTAAGATACCGCAAGTTGCATGGCATGGCAAAAAACAAACAAACAAAAAAAAACTTTGCTCTGCAAATGATCTTGTTAAGAGGATGAAAAGACAAGCTACAGACTGGGAGAAACTATTTGAAACCACATATCTGACAAAGGACTTGTATCTAGAATATCTAAAGAACTCTCAAAACTCAACAGTAAAAAAACAAATCAACTAGAAAATGAGCAAAAGACACTTCACTGAGGAGAAAATACAGATGGCAAATTAGCACAGGAAAAAATGTTCAACAGCATTAACCATTAGGGAAATGTACATTAAAACCATAATGAAACATCACTACACACTTACTAGAATGGCTAAAATAAAAAATAGTGACAACACCTAATGTTGATGAGGATGCAGAGAAACCAGATGACTCATACATTGCTAACGGGAATTTAAAAGATATAATCACTGTGGAAAAGTCTGGCCATTTCTTTAAAAAACTAAATGTGCAGCTACCATAAGACCCCACAACTGAACTACTGGGCATTTTTCTCAGAGAAATGAAGACTTAGGTTCCCATAAAAAAACCTGCATACAAATGTTCACAGCAGCTGTATTTGTAATAGCCAAAAACTGGACACACCCACATGTTCTTCAACAAGTTAAAGGAATCATGGTACATCCATACCATGGAATATTATTCAGCAATAAAAAGGAATGGACATGGTACATGTAACAACATGATGAATCTCCAGGGAATTACGCTGAGTAAAGAAAGTCAATCTCTAAAGGTTATAAATAATATGATTCCATTATATAACATTCTTAAAATGACAAAATTATAGAAATAGAAAATATCAGTAGTTGCTGAGGGAGAGGGATGGGGAAAAGAGATACAGGGAGGTGGCTGTAGGTAAAAAAATGTAGGGAGCACATGGAGGGACCCTGGTGGTGAAACTACTATGCATCTTGTCTAGGTGGTGGTCACATGAATCCATACACTATATACGGCACTAAATATACACACACAAACACACCACACGTATACACACAAATGAATGCATGTAAAACTGATGAAATCTGAAGAAGGTCAGTGGATTTTATCAATGTCAGTTTCATAATTATGACACTATACTATAATTATGCTAGATCTTACCATTGGGACAAAGTGGGTGAAGGGTATACAGATCTCTCTGTATTATTTCTCTTACAACTGCATGTATATCTACAATTATCTCAAAATTTATATATATATATATATATATATATACACACATACATACACACACACACACACACACACACACACACACACACACACACACACACACACACACACACACACACACACACACACAACAGAAGAATCCAATTATCTACCAGGGGCTTATTCTCATTGCGGCTCAACTTTACAAGAAATCATGCCTTTAATCTGATAGCACCTAGACTACTTGGCTTGATAGCACAATATCTTGATATCTCATGTTCACCACTTTCACCCATTTTAGAAAGGAAACCCAAACACTTAACCTAGTTGCAATAAATACAGGTACCCAACAGAACTCTGCTTACTTTTGTACACTGTGTAGCAGGCAAGAGGTCAACAAACACCTTGAGGTCTGTGAAACAACAAGGTTTATCCCCAAACTTTTTAAAATACTGGAACATTAATTCTTCTGGATCACCTAAGAGAGAGGGGGGGGGAAATATCACTAAATTATTCATGGACTGAAGCAATCTCTAATTTAAGTGAGAAGTCTGACTTGAAAAACATTTATTTCAATTAAATGAAAATTTTGCTTGAATGAGAATGAGGATGACAATGAGGGCCGGAAGATAGCTTGCCAGTTTAAAAATAAATACTAAAAAGGAGTTGAATCTTGCGAACTCAGTTTACCTGTTATTACACTGAGGAAATGTGAAGTTTTTCATTCAATTGAAGTTTAAATAGTTTAAAAGTTTTCATTAAAGTTTAAAGACAAGTTTATATGCAAACATTAAACAAACATGCTTTTCTCCACAACAGTTCCTGAACTACTTAACAAATATTAAATATATGTTAACTAAATGAAAGGTAGTGTTTGTTAACAGGCACACCAACAGAAGAGAAAATAAATGGGAAGAGCCACGGGCCAATAACTCCAAAGTCACTCACTATGGAAAATTTAAACCTGGATATGCAGAAAGCTACCAATTCATTTTATTTTTCCTCAAATTAAAAATAAAAATAATAAAAGTAAAATACTCTCAAATTGGACTAGATTTAGGAAGGAGAGATTTTTAACAAGGTCTCTGTAAGATTTTAGGTCTTGGTTCCTGCTCACACATTTCTGGGAACAGAGATTTCACGGCTTTAATCAGATTCTCACATGCCTCTGTGATCCAAAAGAGACTAAGAATCATTCACTGGTCTGGTAAAAAAATAAATAAATAAATAAATAAATTTTTTGTGTGTGGAGACAAATTTGTAAGATTCACCAATTTGTAAGATTCAGGCTGGTGAGAGAGAAGAGAAAGACAAGGGATGAATATAGGAAGTGTGAAAACAGATCCAAGTAGTTTTATATCCAGCTTTGGAAAGAAAGCAACTCTTTTTTTTTTTTTTGGCCACATCAGGCGGCTTGTGGGATCCTAGTTCCCCGACCAAGGATCGAACCCAAGTCCCCTGCAGTGGAAGCACGGTGTCCTAACCACTGGACCATCAGGGAAATCTGAAGAAAGCAATTCTTTGCAATATACTTTAACTATATTTTGCTGAAGGTCGCATAAAAATTTTCATTTGCAATTCTAAAACAAACACCAACTAAAGTAATTGAGGTAGACCCAAAGAAAGAAGTCAACATGGAATTCAAAATTGGTTATGAATAATCTACATAGGAAATGACAGAGAGATAGCCACAGTTAATTTTAGAATGAGCTGCAAAGAACATTAATTACATGATTAAAATGGACAAAGATGTTCTAGGATAGGTTTTAGGTATTGAGAAGTGCTCATCATCTCAGGACAACTGGTCCCTAAAGAAACCTTCTTAAAGTTATTCAACTTTTAATGAGAACTAAATTTTTATAATGATGAGTGGGAAAAAAAGTTTTCTTGGAGCTTTATCTTAAAAAAATGAAACTAAAGAAATATTTAAAGTTTATTCGCCTAAACTTAAAAAATTTAGGGTATAATTAAAACTAAAGCTAATTCTTAGTATGAGCAAAGAATTACTGATTTTGGGGGGAGTGGTGCTTTTTTCCCCACAAAACTGTGAATTAGTACAATATGACAACATTTACTTCTTATGTAGTATGCTCAAAAAGAACCATTTTACAAAAACCTCTAAGGGCTTCATCAAATTTCCTGAAGGCCTCTATTAATGCTTTACTATCCAAATCATACTTTTCTCCCATCTTGTCATTGTCCTAATAAATTTTCTCCTCAACTGTTAACTGCTCTTTAACTGCTCTAACTCTGCCAGATGTTATTTCGTCGATGGTTTTGTGAGTGCTTAGGGTAGATTTTCAAGAAACCTTTCATTCACTTCTTGAAATCCTGAAACTTTTATAAAACTGGCTATTTACTTTGAAATTGATTTTGACATTATTGCTGGGTCAGCAAAAGAACGCCTGACAAAGACTCTGATGGAATAGGGAGAGATGCTAAAGTTAAGCCAAGTTGCATGTGTGATTGAGGGCTAATTTTATAAGTGATCCATTCACTAGTTAATATTTTCAGGTTATGAAGACATTTGCTTCTCAAACACAACTTTATCACTGTAGGCTTCAGAGAATAGATACTGCACTTGGGTACTGAGGGCATCCCTGTATCTTCTCCAGGGTTCCCAAATATCATTACAGCTTCTTACCCAGTTTGTACTCATCATTAAAACCTTGACGCCGCAAACGTCTAATCAGCTCCAGTTTAGCCAGATGTGGTCCTCGGAGATGGCGAGAACTTTTAGATTCTTCTGTTATCCGATCTTCTATAAATCTCACAGCCTCTTCTGCAGAATAATGTACTTCTCCTTCTAAAGAGCTAGGTATAAACACATGAAAAAGGTATTTTGTGCCTCTATCAAGCCAAATTGATTTTAAGAAACAAATTAAAAATAACAGAAAGTACTGTGATAATTACAAAACAACACAAATTAGAATAAAAGAGAAATATGAGCATATTCTGACAGTTAACATGGCATATGATTCCTCTCAATTTTGTCATTTGATTATTGCAGAGTGACTAACCACCTCTACCTCTTTCTTAAAAAAAAGAATGAATAATTTTGCATATATAAAATATTACCTAATTAAAAACATAAGTAAATTTTATTGCTAGAAAAATGAGGCTGAGAAAAATTAGATGACTTACTTAATATTATAAAGTAAGCCTCAGTTCATATTTGGTATCATAAACCCTATTTTGTTATTCACTTTTTTAAAAGAGCTCATTATATTTATTGTGGTATTGTCTGTAATAGCCCCCAAAACAGGAAGCAGCAACAATACAAGTATCTATCAACAGCAGACAGATTAAATGAATTTGGTACATTTCTAAAATGGAGTCCTCTTAAGTCATTAAAAAGAATTAATCAGATCTGTATGCACCATATATGGAAAGATGCCCAAGATATACTTTAGGGGGTGAAATACGAAGTTGTAAACCATTACATCTAACATAATTGCATTCTTATGTTAAATAAGAATAATTATATTAGTATATGCATAATATAAATAAATCTGGAAGAAAAGACACCAAACTGTCTTTTCCAAATAAATCTGGAAGACACCAAACTGTTATCAAGAGTTATTTCTGTGTCAATTACATCTCAATAAAACTGGAAAAAGAAAAAAATCATCCTGGGATGATAGGAAAACTAGGAACTAACACTTTCCACACCATACATTTCTGTACTAATTTAAGATTTTTACAATGAACACATATTTATTTTAAAATTTAAAAATGGAAAAATGTCTTGCTTTGAAAGGGATACATTATTGAGACAGAAAAAGAGAATTCAATTAGGCTTACAATGAAATCATTTTGCTACACCATACTAAAAAGCGTTGTAATTCAGGAAAGAAGACAACTTACTGTTCACCTTCAGCAGGAGGAGTCCAGGCTTCTTCAATCAGTCGAAAGACAGAATCGAAATAAGTCAGATAGAACTGCCAGTCATCTGAGCTAAAATCAGATTGAATGGTGCACACAGGATTAAACCCAAGTTGTGACAAAACTGCCTGAGGAACCATGTTATTCAACTTATTTTCTAAGTTATATTTTAGTCTTTACTAGGAGAAGCCCAACCTTCCCTCTGGGTTTCTTCTACAGCCCTAAAAGGGCAACAACTCCAGAGGCATTTTCAAAGTCAAACATTTTCAAGAAACTACTCTTTCCTTCAATAAAATGACCAGGTGTAAAAAACTAACATTCTCAGGACTTCCTTGGTGGCCCAGTGGATGAGACTCCGCACTCCCAATGCAGGGGGCCCGGTTCAATCCCTAGTCGGGAAACTAGATCCCGCATGCATGCCGCAACTAAGAAGTCTACCTGCCACAACAAAGATCCCACGTGCCGCAAGTAAGACCCAGAGCAGCCAAAATAAATTAAAAAAAAAAAAAAAAAAAACAGCTCATGCAGCCCTTAATAAAAAACTAATATTCTTAACAGAAAACTCCCCACATTAGTGCTTTCTAGGGGGGCTAAGGGGAGGGTCTCTCTTTTAGACCAATATTGAGTTTGACAAATTAATGACTTTTCAGCATTCATTCTGAATACTCAGCACCCTGGTGGCATAAGTTCCATTACACCTCTTTATCGAAAGATGAAGGCTCGGGCTTCCCTGGTGGCGCAGTGGTTGAGAGTCCGCCTGCCGATGCAGGGGACATGGGTTCGCGCCCCGGTCCGGGAAGATCCCACATGCCGCGCAGCGGCTGGGCCCGTGGACCATGGCCGCTGAGCCTGCACGTCCGGAGCCTGTGCTCCGCAACGGGAGAGGCCACAACAGTGAGAGGCCCGCATACCGCGAAAAAAAAAAAAAAAAGATGAAGGCTCATTAAAAACTTTAAAAAAAATATCCAGAACACACAACTAAAAGATTTCACTTTATGCCCAGAAATCTCAAAGGATATAGACCAAAAAAATCAATGGTGAGACCTGAAAGCCCCACTCCAGTCTCATAGTCCAAAAAGAAGCATCTACTTACTTTTTCAGTAAGAGGCGCCGAGAAAGGGCATTGCACTCTGGCCACCTGCTCAGCTTCTTGTACATAGCCATGCATTTATTTTCCCGACTCTGAATCTCACTTGTTAACTTCTCTACAATTAAAAGTTATAAAAGTTGGTAAGCTGGTTTCATTTCTGCTCAGAAACCAGAACAAAATCCATATACAAGAAGGAAACTGTCACATTTTCTTATTCACTCTCTTAGAAAATGGGACCACTATTAGATACAAACTACTATCTCACTAAAGATTACTTTCCTGAAAGGAAAAATCGTATATTTCTGATACTAAACTTTCTAATCCTTTTCTTCTACAAAATACAAGGATCCAGAATGTCTTGAGTTGAGGATCTAGTGTGTGGGATACACATAAAATCCCAACAGCATCTAAGGACTGGTATATTTAGACCTGATATATTTAGACCATAGACAGACCATCCATACATTTCCAAAACATTGAATAAGCTTGGACTGGAATGAGATGAGAAAGGGGAGATGTTATGAGGAAGATAAAAAAAGAAAAGAGATGAATCAAACTCTTCCAACAGTTGAGAACAAAAAAACTAGGACTATACTTCTGACCAAATTAGATATGCCCTGTCCTTTTAGAATGGTTTAGCAGATTAAGGATGCCAACAATTACATTATGAATTTTCTATAGAGAATCTAAACTGTAACTATCCATACAACTACAACCTAACTGAATAAAAACAAAGTTGACTTGTACCCACCTGCAAGGAGGCTGAAGTTAGAGAGTAACATTAAAAATAAAAACAAAACTCTTCCTACATTTTATATAATTAAAGTACTTAACTCAGTTACTATTACAGTTTTGTGATAGCACAAAGTCTAGTAAAGGATATACATACTTGTAAAAAACAAAGTCTTTTTAATGGCTGGACCTAATGAGAGTTCTGAGGCTACTCATCTACAGTTAGTTACTCCCAATAACCATAAAGGCACAATTAAAAAACCAGGGTTGTCAAAACGATAACTGCATTCCCACGAATTTCTCCTAAGAAAATCAAAGATGTGTAAATATTTAGGAACCAAAATCTCCTAAGTGTCCAAAAATAAGGAAATAGTTAATGCTATCTATGAAGTTCATACAAATCAGTTTTCCAACAACAAAGGAGGAAGTATTTTCACAACAATGGAAAAGAGCTAACTTCTTTAACATGTAAAGTACTCTTGCAAATCAATAAGCAGATTAACCAAATTTTTAGAAATAGGAAAAGGATAAGAAAAAGCAGCTCAGAGAAAAAAAATATATTAATGGCTTTTAAACAAATGAAGAAATAATTATCCTCCCTCATAACTAAATAAAAACTGTAAGGTATGTTTTACCTATCTCATTGAAAAACATAAAAGGTTTGATATGGGACTTCCCTGGTGGGCCAGTGGCTGACTCCACGCTCCCAATGCAAGGGGCCCGGGTTTGAACCCTGGTCAGGAAACTAGATCCCACGTGACACAACTAAGAGTTCACATGCCACAACAAAAGATCCCGCATGCAGCAAGGGAGATCCAGCATATGACAGCGAAGACACGGCCCAGCCAAATAAATAAATAAATATTTTTTAAAAAGTTTGATCTAAAATTTTGCAAAGAAACAGGACCTCTTACAATCTAATAGCAAATACAGCTGGTGGAAATGCACACTGTAGCCTCTTAGAGGGCAATTTGGTTTATAGCAAAGATGTTCCTTGCAAATAGCCTAAATACCCTTCAAAGATGAGCTATGTAGTAAACTGTCTACGTTTATGCTGTGGAACACTGGGCACCATTAAAGAGAGTGAGGTAGTGAGGTATATCTCTAAGACACACTGTTAAGGTAAAAAAAAAATGGGTCTAAGAGTATGCAGAGAAAAGGTCACAAACTCAAATGCCTTCATAGGACAGACACAACAAACATTTAAAAATTTTAAAGAAAAATATATTTAATAAGAACATTGTGCAGAGTAAGATTACACTTAGGGTCAAGGTACAGTATATTCTCAATTGTGGTTTAAAAAAGTGGGGGGGCCCTTTCTGCCTCCGCTGCCACCATGGCACCCAGTAGAAAGTTTGTGGCAAAGGGGGGCAAAAAAAAAGAAGCAGGTCCTGGGGCTTCCCTGGTGGCGCAGTGGTTGAGAGTCCGCCTGCCGACGCAGGGGACACGGGCTCGTGCCCCGGTCCGGGAGGTTCCCACACGCCGCAGAGCGGCTGGGCCCGTGAGCCATGGCCACTGAGCCTGCGTGTCCGGAGCCTGTGCTCTGCAACAGGAGAGACCACAAAAGTGAGAGGCCCGCATACCGCAAAAAAAAAATAATAAAATTAAATTAAAAAAAAAAAAAAGAAGCAGATCCTGAAGTTTACTCTTGACTGTACCCATCAAGGTAGAATCATGGATGCTGCCAATTTTGAGCAGTTTTTTCAGGAGAGAATCAAAGTGAATGGAAAAGCTGAGAATCTTGGTGGAGGTGTTGTAACAAACGAAAGAAGCAAAAGCAAGATTACTGTAACTTCTGAGGTAGCTTTTTCCAAAAGGTATTTGAAATATCTCACCAAAAAATATTTGAAGAAGAATAACCTATGTGATTGGTTACACGTAGTTGCTAACAGCAAAGAAAGTTACGAACTGCATTACTTTCAGACTACTCAAGGTGCAGAAGAGGGGCTTCCCTGGTGGCGCAGTGGTTAAGAATCCGCCTGCCAATGCAGAGGACACGGGTTTGAGCCCTGGTCCGGGAAGATTCCACATACCACGGAGCAACTAAGCCGTGCACCACAACTACTGAGCCTGCACTCTAGAGCCCGCAAGCAACAACTACTGAAGCCCACGTGCCACCAACAACTGAAGCCTGCACGCCTAGAGCCCATGCTCCACAACAAGAGAAGCCACTGCAATGAGAAGCCCGCACACTGCAACGAAGAGGAGCCCCCACTCGCTGCAACTAGAGAAAGCCCGCATGCAGCAATGAGAACCCAAAGCAGCCAAAAATAAATAAATAAATAAATTTCTTTAAAAAAAAAAAAAGATGAAGAAGAGGAGGAAGATGAGGATTAAAACTCAATTATCTGGGGACCTCCCTGGCGGTCCAGTAGTTAAGACTTCACCTTCCAATGCAGGGGGTGCAGGTTTGATCCCAGGTCAGGGAACTAAGATCCCACATGCATCATGGCCAAAAAACCAAAACATAAAGCAGAAGCAATGTTGTAACAAATTCAATAAAGACTTTAAAAAAAAATGGTCCACATCAAAAAAAAAAACAAAAAACAAAAAAAAAACCTCAATTATCTGGAATATTTTGTATGAGTTCTTAAATAAAACTTAGGACCCCAAAAACAAAAAAAAGGGAAGGGGGAGGGGAAAGATACTACTTTAGAAGGATATACAGAACAGGTAACTGGAGAAGGATGTAGAGGGCAGAGGGTTGGAGATCTGGGGTAAAATCATACTCCCTGAATTTTCTGAATCCATGAATTATTTTCATTCATTCATTCATTCACTCATTCAGCTATGCCAGGTCTTAGATGCGGCACATGGGATCTTCCTTGTAGCATGCGGAATCTTTAGCTGCGGCATGCGGGATCTTAATTGTGGCATGCAGGATCTAATTCTCTGACCAGGGATCGAACCCAGGCCCCCTGCATCGTAAACGCGAAGTCTTAACCACTGGACCACCAGGGAAGTCCCCATGAATTATTTTCAACTAAAAATTATTTTTAAAAAATAAATAGAGAAAAACCTGAAAGAATCTAAAATGATCGCAAGTGATTTTTTAAAGTCTTTATATCTTTGTTTCTGTATGTGGAAGAAATTTTCCACAATAAAATGTCATGTTTAAATAGGAAAACAAAACAAAAAAAACTTTAAGAAAACTCTAGAAATTACCTCCTAATTTTCCTCTGATGACATCCAAGGCTTCCTGGTACTTTCCCAAACGTTCTAGGATCATATAATAAAGTTCAACCTTACAAAAAAAACAAACAAGAAGTGCAACCATTGAAACTTTTCAATAATAAAAAGATAAGTCATTTGTATGTTTTTAAAAAGCTATCTAACAGAAAAGAACACTATATCTTCAAATAAGATGAAATTAACAGTGACAATCAGACCATAGTATCTCTCCTATCTGTATCTCGGCAGAGTACTTTCTGGAAACATGCTAGAACCTCACTCATTATACCTAGGCTGGGGAGTTCCAAAGCTTCACATTTACACAAAAGGCAAGAGTGAGGACCCAGTCCTCTAAATGGAATAAAGCAACAGTTCATAATATTGTAACAACATCAAAAACATGCAAATACAAAGTGGGGCTTAAATTACTCACTTCAGCCTCTGCTTCTATCTTGTCCTCTTTTACCATTTTTTCTACCATTCTCTCAGCAAGGGGCAGAAACATCGTTTTTGAGAGGTTTTCATCCTGCGCTGATATAGACTAAAGGAGAAAAGAAAAATGTTTGCACTATTTATATTATTACCATGCAGACCATTATTGTGACTCTGGCACATAATTATCAACCCACTATGTCAAATATCAGACCTAATTTGAACTTGACAGTGGTTTGCTTTATAGGAGATTTCTTTACTAAAGATTCTTATCGTATGCATTCTTGAAATACATAGTTTCCACAATATGACCTAACTTTTAAATATTAGACCATTCATACATTTTTCTCTAGAAATATGTTAAGAGGGGATACGTTTATACTATTTAGTATATATAAAGGGTAACAGGTATTTGAAGAGTCAAAAACCTTTGAGATGTCTTCTTGAGACCTTCACATATTAGAAGGAAAATGCCAATTCCTTCTATTTATAGTATGGCTTACTATTAGCTACAGTTACCTTAGCATGATATTAATCATTTTAACATTGCCAAAGATTCTGCTCAGAGCTCATTTACCCCCTGAAAACAACCTTTCAGGGTAGCTATTATGCTTATTTTATAGTTAAACTAA
This sequence comes from Lagenorhynchus albirostris, assembly GCF_949774975.1. Taxonomy (NCBI): domain Eukaryota; kingdom Metazoa; phylum Chordata; class Mammalia; order Artiodactyla; family Delphinidae; genus Lagenorhynchus; species Lagenorhynchus albirostris. The sequence goes on from NC_083108.1 coordinate 72,686,055, forward strand.
GGTTAAAAGATTCTCCAACAGCTCAAGAGACATGGTGAAGCCAATGTTTGAAAGCAGACCTGTCTGAACCCAGAGCCTCTCTGTTCTTAACCTACATTTTAACTCCAGAGCCTCTCTGTTCTTAACTGCTACATTTTAACTCCTTTCTCCCCATCCTCTCATACACAGTGTCTTATCTTGGTACTTATAGCTGCTCTGGGAGATGAGCATCTCCATTCTGCAAAAGAGCAGACTGAGGCTCAGAAAGCAGAAGTGATGAAACAAGGTCACCCAGTTCAATGATCCGTTCAACAACCAACAATAGTGCCTTAAAGACAAACCTCAAGTTAAAATATCAAACATTTCGAGGCTCATACTTGATCAAGTAACCCAGTAATGGATCTAAGATTCAGAGGAAATACACTCTGTGCTACACACAAATAAACCAATACATCAACTCAAAAAGAATACTAAAACTCCTCAACTCAAAAAAATCAACTGACAATATGTCACATCCCTATTTGACACATGCTGCAACACATTACCCAAGATGTTCAGAGGACACATTAAGGACAATTACTATATACAAAAATAAAAACAAATCTCAATCCCATTCTGAATGCCATACTCACTTGCATTATTAAGCTCATCACAGACCAAAAGTAGTAAGGGTTTTTGGGGACAATCTTATATAGAGCCATGCCAGCCTGAAAGACAGAGAGCCATAAATACTTAACTTAGAAAACATCATACAGAGGGTAATTAATGACCTAGACATGTGGCAAGAAGTTTCCTAGGAAAATAGCAACATGTTTACATATGCTGGTTACTGTAAGTGCCTAGTAACTTGATGGCTGTTGTCTACAGCATAACAACAGAGGTAATCCCAAAGGTGAATTTTTACAATATCAAGAATGATATTTCATCTTTTGAATCAGATTTTCTTAAACTGAAGACCCAGTGTTCCTAGAGAATACTGCAATCCAATATAGTTCTGGCAGACTACCAAGCAAAAACAAAAGTTGGGTTATGAATGTATATCAATAAACTTTACTGAAGCCATTGCACTAATCAATTATAGTAAAACAAAGAAATCCAGACAGTATATTTAAACTTCAAAATCAGACAAAATTACTCTGACATAATTCAAAAAATAATTCTTAGGTTAGGAAAATATTCAGGTTCTTTCAATATACCATTAATTAGAACTGAACCCTCTCATTGTGAAATGTATAATATGCAAATACTTAGAAGTAGGAACATGGCACAAAGGAGCAAAGTAGATCTATTCACGTAAAACTGAGAATCTGTCCATAATAGCCAACTAGTAATCAATGCTAAGAACTCTGTCAGCTAATTATCACAGTTACTATTTTATTTTTTAATCTTTTGCCTATCTTCAATCCACTTGAAAAAAATGCATGGAGCCCCTATTAAGTGGAAGGAAATGTCTATTCCTGCCAAGGATACAAAGATTGAGTCCCGATCCCCAAGGCACTTAAAAGCAAGGGAAAGAGATAAGACAAATATTCAAACGACTAAAATATTCTTGGCAATAAAAATAAACATCCTATACAGGGAATTCCCTGGCGGTCCAGTGGTTAGGACTCGGCACTTCCACCGCCAGGGCCAGATTCGATCCCTGGTCAGGGAACTAATAATATCTCACAAGCAAAGCGGCACGGCCAAAAAAAAAAAAAAGAAAACAAAAACACCCTATACAAAAACACCACACTAGGGTGTTTCCAAGGAAGGCAAGGTTAGTATGTTTGTTTATTCCTTTCTTTTTCTTTTTTTAAGGAAAAGTAGGGAAGAGCATTCTCCAAAGTAGCAGTCTTTCAGATGGACCTTGAAGGTGAAACAGAATGTCTATAGGCAAAGATGGGGGGTAAGAATACATATACAAATAATACAATTATTTAGGGTGAATGGATAAGTGAATGAATCAATTCGAAGTAGGAGCAAAATGAGTAATTAAACAAAAACATTAAAGAAAGAAAAGATATATGTTGACAAGAACAAGTAGGACATCTAGCTGAAACAAAAAATTAAGAGCAGGAGAAGGGAAAAGGGCTAAAAGGTAGACAGAGGTACCTTTGTTATAAGGCATTCCAAAAGGAGTCTATACAGAGTAAGCGAGTGATATGTATAAATCTATACTCTTCTAGGAAGAGTATTTTAGCAGTACTGTGAAGAAAGAAAATAGGGAAAAATAAGAGGTGAGGCAATGAAGAACTAAACCAGGATGAGGTAGATCAAATAGAAAAAGAGACCTCAGGGAATTCCCTGGCAGTCCAGTGATTAGGACTCCGAGCTCCCACTGATGAGGGCATCGGTTTGATCCCTGATCCAGGAACTAAGATCCAGAAAGCCCCGTGGCCAAAAAAAAAAAGAGAGAGAAAGAGAGAGAGAGACCTCGAAGACACTGTGGAGGTAGAATCAAGATGATCTGGAGACAAAATGGACATAGAAGATGAGAAGGAGAGTCTAGAATGGCTTGAGGTCCCTGCTCTTAACACCAAACTGGAGAAATGAAATGGAAAGTGTTAGAAAACCAATTTTATTTGATAACTTGGGGAAAGAAAACATTTTTATAATGACACACAGAAATAAAAAGGAATAGAATGTTAAATTAACATGAACTTTTAACATAAAAGAGAAATTTCATGCCCACACCCTACTATCTTATAGGTGATAGCATTCTGCTGCTACAGAAAACTTTTGACCAGAGAGAAATTTGAAAAACATGGCTGCAAACTGGTGACTCAGAGAATAGGAATGTCACTTACAGAAAAAGGAAAGTCTAGTCACCATATGAATGACTAGCAACTCTTTATTCAAGGTGGTTTTAAATTTACCTGCCAGAGATGATCTGTGGGGCAGAAGTCCTTAAATCTTCTGATTCCCTGGCTTCCCTCCCTCTTACCTCCACCAGTTTATGCAAATCACTCATTTATTTAACAAACGTTTATCATGAAGTGAGGATTCAGCAGTGAACAAAACAAAAGCCCTTATGAAACATAACATGTAATTTATAAAATACCTATTACCCCAGACTGACATTCCCCTTTCAAAATAAGCATACATATAAGCTAAGAACTGTAACTACCTTAAGCCGCAACAAAGGCAGAATAAAAATCAGACGTTCCATTCTAAGACATTTAACACTAGAGGACTCCATTCTTCCAACATATTAGACTAAAATAATGCAAAAGTAGGCTATGGTTAAAACATATTAAGAAACCATAACTACTAAGCCACATCAAAGCTATGTCTCCAAAAAGCAAGATGCAAAATTGTATATATCTCTGGCAACATGTAAAGTTAAACCATACAAAAATATAATCTGTTCAAGTGGTAGATTATTTTTTTCCCTTTTTCAAAATTTACCTTAATATTGCTATTGCATGAACTTGTACTTTTTGTTATTTTATAAGTGTGTGTATAATATATATTTCAAAAATGTATTTCGTGGGATCATAAAATTAACACATGCTTAAAAAATAAAAGAAAGAACAGAAATTAAGATGGAAAGTATCCACAGCCCTATATCCTGGCAACATTTCAGCACATATACTTAATAAGGAAGGGTGGAGGGGAAGGGAGTGAGAGAAGGCCATTTTACAACCTGCTCTTCTCACTTAACATATATTGGGAATATCTTTCTACGTCAACAAATAAAGACACACAGTACCATTTGGGGGGGGGCGGGGTGTTGCATTATTTTCTACCACATAGGTGAACTATAATTTCTTTCACTATGTCTGTATTAATGTACATTTAATATACTTTACTTAAAACATATTCCTAGGGGCTTCCCTGGTGGCTCAGTGGTTAAGAATCCACCTGCCAATGCAGGGGACATGGGTTCGAGCCCTGGTCCAGGAAGATCCCACATGCCACGGAGCAACTAAGCCTGTGCACCACAACTACTGAAGCCTGCGTGCCTAGAGCCCATGCTCCACAACAAGAGAAGGCACCTCAGTGAGAAGCCCGTGCACCGCAACGGAGACCCAACGCAGCTAAAAATAAATAAAATAAATTTTTTTAAAAAAAACAAATATATTCCTAGAAGTAAAAATGATACTAAGGATTTATATGTATATATGGTTAGTGCTGCCAATTTAAAAAATATATACCCATTTTACAATAAAAGAAAAATTATAATCTGTGAATATTTTTCCTGAGAACATATCAATACTCCAATGATAAATAAAATAATGATAAAATTTCTTCAAAGAATTATATTTGGGCCAAAAAATCTCTTCCAATTTAAAAACTTACATAAGCAAATACAAAAACTGATTTGAAAGAGAAAGGGTTTATCTTAATATAGTATCTTCCACCCTCCCTGGTCTACCTATCTATTGTTATAGTTTGATATTTCAAGTAAACAAGACAAAATAAAAATCCAAGTAGGAAAGCTGCCTTCCAAACACATTATACCCACAAACAAAGCATTTCTTTAAAAATTCTAGCTTGACTTCATAACCCTTTATGAGCTTAAGAGTGCAAATTTCATTTCTCTGGGATGCCAGCTTTATGCACCTATTAGTCCAAATGTATCCAAATAAGGCTCCTTCACATGTGTACAAGGAACACCTAAAACATGCTAACCGGCAGATAAGCTGCATCCAGAAAAAAAAAAAAACAAGCATCCCAAGCAATAGGGATTTTCCCGCCATGGATTTAAAAATCTTAGCAGGCTATATAAACAGTTAAATTTAAAAAATAGATATAAACTTTTACAGTTAATCTTTCTATAGTCTGTTCATTTTCTGCTCTAGGATTTCTGCCCATTTTCTGAAAATATAACAGCAATCTGATGCAGTGAGACAATCTGAAGCCAACTTACCAGAACCAAACAAAACATACCATCAGGCCACAAAGGAACAATCACATTTCCCAAAGAAAACATTTAAAGAACTTGAATAATTGTTCATCTTTAAAACACACACAAAAAATAACTGGCTGACCTCCACACGCAAATACATAGATTCACTTCTACACATATATGCAAACACACACATGCAGACACACATACCACTGCAGTTAAACCACATTAATAGAAAATCCTGCAGCCCAGGAGGTTTGGGCATCAAGTTACCTGTTGCATTTTCTTGTATTCGCCCACTCTGGCATAGGCCATGAAGAGGTGAGAGTGATATTCCTCACTATTGGGAACTTTCTTCACAGCTGCCTCATAAAGTTTTGTGACTAACTCCGCTAAAACAAAGAGAAAGAGAATTTTCTTTAATTACTGAAGTATAACAAATCTTAACAGCATTTAATTTTTTTCCTATTTGGAGGAAATAGATGTCTCCTATCATTAAGGAAGAAGAAAGTATTTGCTTTGCCTCATCTGCTCATTACTCTTACCTTGCTTAGGTGTTTTCCGATGAAGCATGGAATAGGTCAGGCCTCCCCATGACGTTTACAATGTACAAGACCCTCCAGGATTTATCTAGCCTTTCTGTCTTCTTCCAAACTCTTCCCTCCTGCACTTTATGCTCTAGCTACATCAAACTACTTGTAGTTCCACTAGATTCCCTGTACTGTATCAGACCTGCATGACTTTAACACTGTTCCCTCTGCTTGGATTCCCTTTTCCTCTCTTTTCTACTGAGTGAACATCATCCAAGACCCAGTTCAAATGTAATCCTTCCCTGAACACGATCTCTGCTCCTCCATCCCAGTTTGTACACTGCTTCCTTCTGCCATCTTTAAATCTTTTAAATAACACTCTTATACAATTTATTAATATATAATGCAACATACTATCTATTGATCTATGTTTCCTCATAGACTATGAGTAACATGAAAGCAAAGAATACCTTTCATCTTTGACCCTGATACAATATTTGTCATAGAAAAACATTCAACCAATACTTGTAGGACAGATAATTTTTTTTTTGAAATGCTGGGAGAGAATCCATAACCCTAAATCAACATAATCCCTAAATAATCAGATATAATACCTCAACTCTTAAGTTTTATCTTTCATAAGAATGAAACACAAAATTGAACTATAAAATAACATTTTCTGCCTGCTAGGTTGGCAAAAAATTTATTTTATTTTTTTCAGTTTTACTGAGAAACAATTGACAAAAGCTGTATATTTTTAGGAGTACAACATGATGGCTTGATGGCAAAATTTTTTAAGTCTAAGAATACCAATGACGGGACTTCCCTGGCGGCGCAGTTGTTAAGACTCCAAGCTCCCAATGCAGGGGGCCCGGGTTCAATCCCCAGTCAGGGAACTAGATCGCACAGGCATGCTGCAACTAAGAGCTCACATACCACAACTAAGGATCCCACGTGCCGCAACTAAGGAGCCAGTGAGCTGCAACTATGGAGCCCGCCTGCTGCAACTAAGACCCAGAGCAAATAAATAAATATCACATTAATTAAAAAAAAAAAGAATACCAATGACAAGCATGTGGAACTCTGATACACTGCTAGTGGGAAGGTAAATTTAGAAGATAAGTTGACACCATGTTTATCTTTAAGCTGAACCTACCCTATGACCTAGCACCTCCACTCTAGATTCTAGTGTAGTCAACCAGTGAAGTATTCTGTGGCAGTAAACATGAATTAACTACAACCACTTGGATATTAGATGAAAAGTGCAAGTCACAGAAAACGTACAGCATGAATCTATTTATGTTAAGTCCAAAATAAGTGAAACTAATAATGTATTACTTAGAAAAACAAATGTGATAAAGATTTAAAGACAAGCAAGAGAATAAAAATATTCAAGATAGCAAATCCCTCTTAGGAAGTTAAAGGGGAAATGAGATTGATGAAGGACACACAGGAAGTCTTCTTAGTACAGACATACCTCATTTTATTGTACTTCCCTTTACTGTGCTTTGCAGATATTGTGTTTTACAGATTGAAGGTTTGTGGCTACCTAGCAACTAAGCAAGTCATTAGCACCATTTTTCCAACAGCATTTGCTCACTTTGTGTCTCTGTGTTACATTTTGGTAATTCTCACGATATTTCAAACTTTTTCGTTATTATCGTATTTGTTATGGTGATCTATGACCAGTGATCTTTGAAGTTACTACTGTAATTGTTTGGGGGCACCACAAATCACAACCATATAAGACCCTGAACTTAATCAACAAATATGTGTGTGTTCTGTGCTCCACTATCTGGCCGTTCCCATCTATCTCCCTCTCCTCAGGCCTCCCTATTTTTTGAGACACAACACTGAAATTAGGCCAATTAATAACCCTACAATGGCCTCAAGTGAAAGGAAGAGTGCCACATGTCTGGCACTTTAAATCAAAAGCTAGAAATGATTAAGTGTAGTGAGGAAGGCATGTCGAAAGCCAAGACAGGTTGAAAGCTAGGCCTCTTGTGCCAATTATCCAAGTTGTAAATTCAAAGGAAAAGTTCTTGAAGGAAATTAAAAGTACTACTCCAGGGAATTCCCTAGAGGTCCAGTGGTTAGGACTCCGACCTTCCACTGCAGGGAACACAGGTTCAACATCTGTTCAGGGAACTAGATCTCACAAGCCGTGAGGCACGGCCAAAAAAAAAAAGTACTACTCCAGTGAACACATAAATGATAAAAAAGTGAAACGCAGAAAGTTTTAGTGGTCTGGATAGAAGATCAAACTAGCCACAATATTCCCTTAAGCCAAAGCCTGACCCAGAGCAAGACCCTGACTCTCTTTAATTCTATGAAGGCTGAGAGAACCGGGAAACCAAAGAATTCATATGACTCACTTTACTGCAATATTTGCTTTAATGTGAAACCAAACCCACGATACCTCCAAGGTATGCCTGTACTGATAATGCTGTATTTCTTAAATTGGGTGGTAGGTTTATGAATGTTCATTTATTCCACATCAAATGTTCTAGCGCTACATAAAACATATTCTTCTATAATATGTATTACTAAAGATATGTATTTCATAATAAAATATTTAAGAAATCAACAATGAAAAACTTTATTTATAGATGAAACTAGGCAGACTACCTAGGATATGCTTAGAAATAATCTAGCAGGCAGAGGGGTATACATAAAATTGATCATGTCTCAATAACTACTGAAGGTGAGAAATGGACACAAAGGGATTTACTATGCTATTCTCTGTTTCTATGTTTGAAGTTTTCCATATTAAAAAGTGGAAAAAAAAGCAACTCTTTCATTTAGCAAATCAAAATGTCATAAATGAAATTCAAGTCCTCATTCCAATCCAAGGATCCTAATACATGTAAAATATCCACTCTGCCTACAGCCTTTGCAAGCCATGGTTAATGCATTTTTTACCTGTTGCTATCCATCAAATCATGAGTGATAAGTAAATCGGACAAACAGAGAACTCAGAAATACCCAAAAAATTAAGCAGTTTTAAAGACAATGAAAAGAAAGAAACATACGTCGATGCATCTCCCGGTAAAGAATGGTCAGTGCCTGCAGCGAGTTGTCGTCTGTGGGTTCTAGGGCTGCCACCTCCTGCGCCAAGGTGAAGGCTTCCTCTTGCTTTCCAGTTCTCTGTAAACCAATTGCTTTTAAAACCTGATAGAAAGAAAAGACAAATCAGTTTTAAAAGGACAGAAAAGGAAATATGAACCAAAGAAAGACAATTTTAAATCACAAAATAAGTTATAAGGTATGTCAACTATTTTACTAAAAATATCAGCAAATAAAGATTATTGCCAGGGCTTCCCTGGTGGCTCAGTGGTTAAGAGTCCGCCTGCCAATGCAGGGGACACAGGTTTGAGCGCTGGTCCGGGCGGATGCCACATGCCACGGAACAACTAAGCTCATGCACCACAACTACTAAGCCTGCGCTCTAGAGCCCGCGAGCCTAACTACTGAAGCTAGCGCCTAGAGCCCATGCTCCGCAACAAGAGACACCACCACAATGAGAAACCTGAGCACCACAACAAAGAGTGGCCCCCACTCGCCGCAACTAAAGAAAGCCCATGCAGCAACGAGGACCCAACACAACCAAAAATAAATAAATAAATAAAAATAAAGTTCCCTTTAAAAAAAAAAGATTATTTCCTATTTCAGTCATATTAAGAATGCACAAAACAAAAAGAATGCCCAACATTGCTTAAAAGGACTTTGTGGGGTGGGGGGGGAAGGACTTTGTGAAAATAAAATAATTAAATTAGATAAGTCATGTCCAAAAAAACAAGCAGCTAGCTTTTAATTAAATACTCTTTATGGCATTTCATTTAAGTGATCAGGCAAATAAATGGGCTAAAAAATACTCTGAAAAACACAGTCACTAAAGAGATTAAACACCTCTTCCCTTTAAAGATTACAGTACATAACCCACCAAATGTAAGTAACTCAAGGGCAAATGAACTTACCTTAGCACAATGAAGATCCTTATGCTTTTTCAACAATTTATCTGCTTGCTGAATTGCCATTTTATTATTACCATTATCAAGATAATCTATGAAAACAGAAATTATGAGTTATTATATTCCTTCAAAAACAAATATGAAATATGCATAGGCTAGTATCAGCTGTTTCAGAAAGTATCCTAATTCGGTATTAAAAACATCTTGGAGCTGATTTTAACTCTAAATGGCTAGGATGGTGCAGAACACAATCTTAAATTTCTATAGTCATCTCTCATCCAAGAGCAATATAATCCAGTTATACTAATCCTTAATGAAGATTCAAGACCAAATATATTTAGATGATAGATGACACTAATATTTTTACCTATGGGAAACAAATGGGTTTACTAGCACAAAAATTAAAATATCTAAAAAAAAAACAACCTTTATTACATTCAAGCTTCAAATCTACCAAATGGACCACGTTCCCTCAATAAAATGTTCAGTGAATCTTACTATGCCACAGAGTTAAGAATAATTCTTCGAAGAAAAAAATAAGAACCGTGAGTGGGGGAGTAAATCCAGCAGTATCAGGAGTAGACAAGGATGTAGGGAAAGCAGCACTTTCATACACTCTGGTTGAAATAGAAACTAGCGCTGACTTTGAAGAAACATTGACTTCTAGGTTCCCTAAGCTATGCGTCCATTCCAAAATTCAAGGCATATGGAGACCTGCTATAAAATTGTGTTAAGGAAGAAAAGCAATCAATTATTATTCAAAAGTCTAACAAAAGCAAAGATTAATTTTCAGATGAGAGGATCTGAAAGAAAATGATTAGTGTTTTAGATGGGAAACAGTGGTAGCTGTCAATTCTATATATAGAAAGATGACTAAACACAGGCCAGTCCACAACCTACTACTACTACCAAGTCCCTCTTTGCTCATCAAGGTCCCAAATCAGCATAGGGACAGACAAAACATAAACAACTCAAATTAATCTGTGGACCAAATGCTGGTGAGGACATGGAGCAAAAGCAGCTCTCATTCACTGTTAGTGGGAATGCAAAATGGCACAGCCACCTTGGAAGACTGTTTGGCAGTTTCTTAAAAAATTAAACATACTCTAACCATATAATCCAGCTCCTTGTTATCTACCCAAATGAGCTGAAAACTTACTTTCACACAAAAATCTGCACGCAAATGTTTATAGCAGCTTTATACAAAATTGCCAAAACCTGGAAGGAACCAAGATGTTCTTCAGCAGGCAAATGGATAAACAAACCGTGGTACAGCCATCCATACAATGATATATTATTCAGTGATAAAAAGAAATGAGCCCATGCGCCACAACTACTGAGCCTGTGCTCTAGAGCCTGTGAGCCACAACTACTGAGCCCACGTGCCACAACTACTGAATCCCACGGGCCTAGAGCCTGTGCTCCGCAACAAGAGAAGCCGCCACAATGAGAAGCCTGCACACCACAACAAAGAGTAGCCCCCACTCACCACAACTAGAGAAAGCCTGCATGCAGCAACAAAGACCCAACACAGCCAAAAATAAATAAATAAATTTATTTTAAAAAAAAAAGAAAAAAGAAATGAGCTAGCAAGCCACAAAAAAATATGGGGGACTCTTAAATACATATTGCTAAGTGAAAGAAGCCAACATGACAAAGCTACATACTATACGATTCCAAGTGTATGACATTCTGGAAAAAGCAAAATTATAGGCAGAGTAGAACAATCAGTGGTTGCCAGGAGCTGGGGGAGGAATGAATAGGTGGAGAACGGGATTTTTCAGGGCAGTGAAACTATTCTGTATGATACTGTAACGAAGGATACATGTCATCATACCTTTGCAAAATGCATAGAATGTGCAACACACAGAATGAGCCCTAATGTAAACTAGTAAACTATGGACTTTAGTTAGCAATAACATATCGTATTGGCTCAGCAACTGTAGCAAATGCACCACACTAATGCAAGTGTTAATAACATGGGAAACTGGGGGAGAAGAGAGGTGTGTCAGGGTGAATAGGAAGGAACTCTGTACTCTCCACTCCTTTCCTGTAAACTTAACCTAAAACTGCTCTAAAAAATAAAGTCAATTAATTAAAAATATATATCTAATAAAAGCAAAGATTCATTTCTAGAAAAGGAATGTGAGAGTGTTATAAATGGGAAATAGGGTGGTAGACGTAGATTTGAAATACAGAAAGATGACTGAACTCAGGCTAGTTCACAATCTACTACTACTATTGGTCCCTCTTTGCTCATCAAGGTCCCAAGTCAGCAACAGGGACAGAGGAGGCACAGACAACTCAAGATCATCTATGGCCCTGGTGGCCCAGGGCCAAATAACAGAAATACACTATCATTTTACCTAACGGTTTCAATTTTTCTCCTATGAATACTTTACCACAACCTTTAACAGACAGCTACATGAACACATGAGTTTCATCTCTTTAGTTTTTCTTCAATGCACCTAATGTTGATGAGCACCAATAACGCTAGGTAAAAAGATTAAGAAGCCTTACTCTGGAGGGAATCACAATCTAGAAAAGATCAAAGACTTAACACTCAGGTAGAGAGATTAGAGAATCACAGAAATCACAATCTTGGCCTGAATACCCAAATATCTAATACCAGTTTTCTTAAGTCCTCATCTCAGCCGATAGGCCACCATTTGTCCTTACAGAATATCTGACAGAGACATTTCAGCTCAATAAATGATATCTTCTCTTCCTAATAACTTGGTGCTGATCTCATGCTGAGTGAGTTCTAAGTTACGTCTGACTCAGTCTTCTTGCAAGACTCCAGGTTCACAAAACATATCTTGAAGTCTTCTCAAAGAGCAGGTATCTTTGATGAAACCCCAGCTCTGAGGGTCTGCCCATAGATGGATCAGACCAGAGGTTAGGACTACAAGGATATTGAACTTTTCCCTCTGTTGTTGACAAGGCCCTGATATATAAATACACTGCACCCATGCCCTCTTCTGTGGGCATGGTTTCCACAGACTGCTGAAGGGGTAGAATTGGATGAGCATGTCTAGATCATGCAACTGAAGTCTAATGGAGTGGACATTTGACCCAAACTGGGTAAATCAAGTTTCTTCCTGGTAATTTGTAATTACAACACTGAAATGTGGAATCAGAAAGCTATGGACAGACTTCCCTGGTGGCACAGTGGATAAGGCTCCACGCTCCCAATGCTGGGGGCCCGGGTTCGATTCCTGGTCAGGGAACTAGATCCCACATGCATGCTGCAACTAAGAGTTCACATGCCACAACTAAGAAGCCCACATGCCACAACTAAGGAGCTGGCAAGCCGCAATTAAGGAGCCCACGTGCTACAACTAAGGAGCCCACCTGCCACAACTAAGACCCAATGCAACCCAATAAATAAATGAATATTAAAAAAAGAAAAGAAAAGAAAGCTATGGAGAACCCCATTTGGAAGGCAATAAATATTTCCAGTTTGAGATTACTAGTGGCAGCTCCAGAATCTCCATTTGGAAGGAGCCTTGGGAGATGCAAGTTAGTTAATGAGGAGTGAAAAAAAGGAGTTATCTCTTGACTCTTCGTTCATATAACATTTATAAAAGAATAAAGAACGTCAATTATCTTTATCAAAAAATTGGGGGAGGGGCAGTGCTGATTAAGCTTGTAGGGGGAGGCTAATGACCTCTCCTTACTCTATTCTCAGCTTGGTGTGGCCACAAAGCCAACATGTTGGGCCCCAGGTAAACTGATGAGTAAGCAGAAAAAACCAGTTTGAAGAACCTAGCAGAGAAAAGAAGAGCCACAAACAGATAAGAGCAGAGATGAGCATCTGAGAAAGAAGCTTCAGATCCTGACAGCTTTCCAGTTTCCATCAGGCTCTAGAACACTGCATTCCTGCCCTAAGCTCCCACAAGGGTTTATAAACAACCTCCCTCTACTTGAGCTTGTGTCAAAGGGTTTCTGTTCCTTGCACCCAGAAGAGTTTTAATTTTAACTAAGACACCCCACCACATTTAGACTGCTGTCAAGGTCCCCCTTCCTGGACACCTAGGTGATTGCTGATTAATTGGTTGCTGAGGCTTTTGGGAAAGTTTACTTCCATTTTACATTGCTGACTTTGTAATATAAATTATGTAGCCAGGGCTTCCCTGATGGCGCAGTGGTTAAGAATCTGCCTGCCCATGCAGGGGACACGGGTTCGAGCCCGGTCCGGGAAGATCCCACATGCCGTGGAGCAACTAAGCCCGTGCACCACAACTACTGAGACTGCGCTCTAGAGCCCACAAGCCACAACTTTTGAAGTCCGCACACCTAGAGCCCGTGCTCCGCAACAAGAGAAGCCACCGCAATGAGAAGCCCACACACCACAACGAAGAGTAGCCCCCACTCTCAGCAACTGGAGAAAACCCGAGTGCCGCAAAAGACCCAATGCAGCCAAAAAATTAAATAAATGAATAAGTAAATTTATTTTAAAAATAAATAAAATAAATTATGTAGCCCTTGGAGAAAACAGGCCCATAAAAATGATACCCTAAGTCTGTTTTTTAGCCTTTTTAAAACTTACTCAAGGGTAACTGTGGCTTGACCATGAGGACTGGTATTGTTCCCTTAATATGAGGAGTAAGCCAAGTCAGCCGTCCACAAATCAGGCATAGGAAATAATAAGATGATGATGTATCAGTTAAAGCAGTGTTTTTCAAAGCATGGTTATCACTCCAACTAAAATGGTTTTAAGTGGTCCTTGCAGGCAGCACTAGATAACACGGATAGTGAGAAAACTGACCTTTTGTAATATTTCCCTTATATTAAGGAGATAGTCTCAGTTTGGTATCAGCCTGTCATTTCTTTAACACTTGCTGATGCCTTTTTTTTTTAATGGAAAAGGAACAGGTCTCAGATTTAGAGTTTCTCAACTATCAGAAACTAGTTAAGACCTTAATAACATTGTTTTGTTTTCACTGTGTGTACTTAATTTTATGGTTTTGTTTTCTCAGGGCAAGTGACAGGTATTCCACTGATGGTAATGATACATATTATTTCTATTTTTAATTTTAAAAATTTATTTATTTTTGGCCACGCAGAATGTGGAATCTTAGTTCCCTGACCACGGAGTGAACCCATGCCCCCTGCAATGGAAGCGAGAGTCCTAACCACTGGACAGCCAGGGAATCCCTCCCACTGTCTCTAAAACAAACTTCAAAATCCTTAAAATGGCTTACAAAGTTGAGTCCCTCTACCTCTGTAGCCCCATCTCACCCTTCTCTACATTCCAACCACACAAGTCTTTTCTTAGGTCATCAAGTACATACTCTCTCTGTCTATCTTTCTTACACACTCTGTCCATCACTCCTTTCCATCTGATCACCTGACTAACCGTTGCTCTTTTTTCTTTTCCAAAGTAAAATGTCACTTCCACAGAGAACCTTTTCTTGAAATGTTCCCAACAGTCGAGATGCCATAGTGTGTGCTCTCACGGTAACCGGTACTTTTCCTTCAAAGTCCTTAACACAAATGTAATGATTATGTATACTATTGTTTAAAAAACCTCTTGAGACTACAAGCTCCCTGAAAGCAGAAATCATGTCTGTGCTGTCTGGTACTCTCTCATTCCCTGAATCTACATTGTGCCTAGCACATATTAGGCTCTCAATAAATAAGCTGAATGAAGAAAGGAATACATAAATGAACAAACTGTATAGGAAAAAAAATCTTCTAGAAATTGAGTAGTCTATCAGGGGAGTGAGAGATATATACATACAAAGTGACCACAACAGGATGTTCAAAGAACCAATTATTAGTGATGGCTTCCTGCTATTAAGTTAGATTTTTTAGTCTTTTCAATTAATTTCTTAGGGGACTCCCCTGGTGATGCAGTGGTTAAAAAAATCCGCCTGCCAATTCAGGGGACATGGGTTCAATACCTGGTCCAGGAAGATCCCACGTGCTGCGGAGCAACTAAGTCCATATGCCACAACTACTGAGCCTGCACTCTAGAGCCCGCGAGCCACAACTACTGAGCCAGAGTGCTGCAACTACTGAAGCCCGCATGCCTAGAGCCCGTGCTCCACAACAAGAGAAGCCACCGCAATAAGAAGCCCGCGCACCGCAACAAAGAGTAGCCCCCACCTGCCACAACTAGAGGAAGCCGGCGTGCAGCAACGAAGACCCAACACAGCCAAAAATTAATTAATTAATTAATTAAGAAAAAAAACCCAGACATTTAAGAGTGAAGACAGAGGGAACACAAATTTATTGGGTGTCTACTCAAAACCCAGCAAGGTACCGTTAGCAACTCCATATTACAGAAGAGGCTCAGGGAGGTAGGTTAATTGACAAAATCATAGCAGAGAGTGAAACCCAGCTCAGTCTGGCTCTGAAGGTCTGTACCCTTCATTGCCTCAATTTCTCTAGACAGAACTCTTAGAGCAAGAAACTATATAAGTACAGATAGCTCATTGATCCTAAGGAGACAAAGAACAAATTTGAAATTTATTTTTCTTTTCTTTACTACCTTGCCACAATCCAATCACTTCAGTGAACACACAAAAAACATACCCCAAATGGCCAACTGGTTTCTCCTAATTCTCAAGAAGATACTAAGTGCAGTATTTTTAATTACAGTATTAGTCAGATGCTCTGACAGAAGCAAGAGTGTGAACAAAAGAATGAAAAGGAAGTATGCACCTTTAAAACCCGATTTACACCCACCATCAGGCGTGCACTGGGGTAGTTCCAGCACTGACTGCCTCAACACCACCAGGCTAAGCCTGCTGCATTTGGTCTTGGTAAATCATCCCAAACCAAATGTGTTCCCTGGCCATCTGCCCTGCTGAGAAGGCTGTGCGCCAGTCATCACTGTTTATTAGGGGAAAAGAACCTGGACAAGAATATTCTGCCCTCAGGAAAATGTTTCAAACACTCGGTTTACATCTGAGCAATTTTTTAGTAAGAGCTGGACTTGGGTGCCAGAAAGGCAACGAGAAGCCCACGCACCGCAACGAAGAGTAGCCCCCCTCCCCACCCCCCCACCCCCCGGCTCAGAGCAGCTAGAGAAAAGCCCGCGTGCAACAACGAAGACCCAACGCGGCCAAAAATAAATAAATAATTTTAAAAAATAATAAATAAATTTATATAAAAAAGAACGTTATCTGAATGAAACCATACAGTATCTGATCTTTAAAAAAATTAATGTCTTAAATAATAAAAATAATACATGTCATAGTAAAAACAAAAATCCAATAGTTCATACAGGTATAACATGAAAAGAATTATTAGTCTCTTAATCTTGCCCTATGCTCACACTACCCTCTACTCTATGCATTCTTCCAGGAATGTTCTGTGCATTAACATCTGTCTTTCTAAGTTTAAAATGTTTTTAGAATTTAAAAGTCTAAGAGCTTTTTAAACGGTCATAATTTCAGAACAGGAGAAAACAGGTTGTGCCAAGTGACTTTTCTACAGAAAGGCAAGATAATCTTCACTCACCAAGATGCCCTGCCCCGCCCAGGCAAAGGACAAGACTCACTGAGCTAACACGGCCCAACAGAAGGCTCAGAATACATACAACATCTGACCGAAGACTTGGGAAGTTTTAATAACAAACTATAACAGAATAATTACCTGGAGTCTGGCCACACATGGGAAGGGAAATGTCCTAACACACCAAGGAAGTGACTATCATTCAGGAAACACAGCTGGGAAATATGTTACACCTGATTCAGGCTAGAGCAAGACTGCAAGTCAGAAACCATCAAGGACCTACTGTAAAGCACAGCGAACTCTACTCAATATCCTGTGATAATTTATATGAAAAAAGAATCTAAAAAAGAGTGAGTATATGTATATGTGTAACTGAATCTCTTTGTTGTACACCTGAAACTAACACAACGTTGTAAATCAACGATGCTCCAATAAAATTTAAAAAACAAAATAAGTATTAAAAAAAAGACTGCAAGTCAGTAACACATTTTAGAACAAAGGATCTTGTGCCATAAAAGTAAATGTGTGTGTGTGTGTGTATTCTAAAGACTATGGAACTTTGAAACCTCTATTTTTATTTTGCAATTCTTGCATCCTATAAAAAAATTTTTAATAAATGAATTTTTTATACTTTTTTTATACAGAAATTCTTATTTACCTATCTATTTATTTATTTATGGCTGCGCTGGGGCTGTGCGCAGGCTTTCTCTAGTTGCGGTGAGTGGAGGCTACTCTTCATTGCGGTGCGTGGGCTTCTCATTGAGGTGGCTTCTCTTGCTGCGGAGCATGGGCTCTAGGTGCACGGGCTTTAGTAGTTGTGGCTCACAGGTTCAGTAGTTGTGGCTCGCAGGCTCTAGAGTGCAGGCTCAGTAGTTGTGGCGCACGGGCTTAGCTGCTCTGCAGCATGTGGGATCTTCCCAGACCAGAGATTGAACCCGTGTCCCCTGCATTGGCAGGCGGATTCTTAACCACTGTGCTACCAGGGAAGTCCCCTATAAAATTTATTAAGTGCCATACCTGACCATCTTCCAACTCTACCCATCCCCTAACCACTAAAAACATTTTAAAACAGTAATGGTAGAAGAAAGCACTAGGGCTCACCAAGTCACATGAGGATACAACATCTGTTCAGAACCACATAGCACAAGAGAATAATTTTAGCAAAAGGAGAAAGAATAATAAAGTAGGTGTTCTGGAAGGTCAAGGTGGTTTTCAAAAACCAAAAATGCACTACCCAAACTTACCAATTTATGAGTAAAGAGAAGCACTCTGAAGATGTTCAACTAATCAACTAGCTATTTCATACCTAGACACCAAAAATAGAATTTCAACCCACCATAATTTCACAATTAATGACCCTGTCCACTTCTATCCTCAACAGTATCAGCAAGAGCTGAGGTCATAGGCAAAGTTTCTAACAGCTGTAAAATCCTAAACCTTGGCAATATAAATAATGCTGCATAAAGATCGTGATGCTGTGGGATCTGAACTCAGTGAAAGGCTGAGCTCTCCAGTGGGAATGCCTGTGTTCAAATCCCAGCTCTACAGTTTACTAGCTGCAATTCTGAGCAAGTTAATGTCTGGCATTCAGTTTACTACTATGCTCACAATAATCTTACCTACCTAATAGGACAGTTAGCACACAAATAAGCACTCAGTCAACACTGGGTGTTGTTGAACTTTTGGCTGGTGGGCAAGCACCACCATGCATAAGCATGTTCATCTGTCAGCTAATGAAGGCCCAAATTCAAGAACGACAGTGGTTTAGGGATACTAATATATTTAAACACAAAAGCAGAGGCTGTCCCAAAGTCTAGAGGTCAAAAGTCAAAAGTGCTGAAGTCAAGGTCAGTCTTTCTTTTCCTATTTCTGTCAGTTTATATTAATTGCCTTGGAATTCCTAAAGAAAGTATTTTCTTATCTTCTTCCCATGTAACTATAACAAAAGCTACATAATTCTGGCTTCAGTTTTGAGAATATGACCTATCACATCTGTTTAACATATCCTGATGTTTACCAGCATGAAACGGACTAGAGGTTTTCCTTATTGGATAGTTTCAAAACATTATTATTTCTAAGTGACTTATGGGACCCCAAAGGCATTTTCTTTGGTCCTCAAGAATAATTTTAGAAATCCAATTATTCCTAAAAGTTAAAAAAGAAAAAAATCTGCAGGCAGCTGCTGCAGAGAGCTGTAACCAGCCACCAATTGTGAACCCTGGATTCAGTTCCTACCCTCAAGCACCCTAACATATGTCATCTCTGCCCTTTAAAATGTATACTGGAGGGCATGAGAATATGTAGCCCTGGGAAAATGGAAATCCACCACTCTCCACCTACGTGACCTTTGGCAAGTCAGTGTCTCCAGCTCAAAGTGAGGTGATTTCTAGCACAGTGGTTAAAAGAGTAAGCCGGGGACATTCCACAGGGGTTAATATCCTAGCTTCATGTTAGCTGAGTGACCTTAGACAAATTACACATCAGTAAAGCCCCAGTTTTCTCATCTGTGGAAAGAAAAGGGGGAGAGAGAGGGAAGTGGGACTGGGGGAAAGTAGCCACCTCCGAAGAATGTGTGAAGATTAAATACTTAAGACCAAGGACAGTGACTGACATAATTAGCAGTCTATACATACACATTAGCTATTATTATTATTTCTCACCTCACAAGGTTGTTGTTGAAATGAGATGCAAGAGCAAAGCATCATACAAATTACAAAAAGCACTACCAATTGTACCAGAAACATAGTTATTACCCCCTTCCAAAAAAGTTAAATGATCTCAGCTATTGCAAAGAAGCCTCCATTTAGTAACATCCACGTTACAAACAAGAGGTCTAATTCTGCAAAAACCACTGAACTTGAAGCCTTCCTCACCATGAACTGAGCTAGACCAAGACCACACAGCCATCTAAGAGGAAAGGAAATACAAAAGGGACCACTATCAAATTATTGAACAACTTGGTTACTGAAGAGGTATTTCTCCCTGACTCAAATGTGTGATTTTTCACAACCAGGATAGCAAAATGCCATCAAGGTCTTAAAGCCTGAGGGTTGAGGTCAACGTTATGGAAGGGGATCCACTTAGCACGCGGAAGGCAAGCTGCAGAGAAAAACCAGAGAAGCTTCAAAAAAGAAAAGCCCTGCATGCCCCTCGACACGAGCTATTACAGTCGCTTCACCGCTATTTTAGGCCCAAGCCAACCTCCCCCCCCCCCGCCTCGCCCCACCCCGCCCCCGCCTCCCACGTGTGTCCAGAGCAGCTGTTCCTCCGCCAAAGAGCTCTGGATTGGGATCCTCAAATCCAGGCCTGCTCCAGACTCGATCTGGGTGACCTTGCGTCAGCCCCTTCCCCTCCCGGGACCTCTGTTTCTCCATGTGCACCGAGTACAGTTAGTCAGACAACACTTTAGGCCCCGTTCCCATAGGTAAAAAGTCTTGAGCGGGGAATTTTCCCTCAAGTAGGGTGTCCCACCCTCACGCCGGAGCCAGCTTCCACCTGCGGGCAGACCTCGGGTCTCCCTTGGCGTGGCCCCGACAACGTAGCCTGCGTGTAGCGCAAGTCTCTACGAGAGGAAGTGTCTCACAGGGCTCGCCTGTCAGGCCAGCTCTGCCGACCTGCCGCTGCCCTGACCGCGCCGCTGCCACCTCAGGGCTCAAGAAAGCCAGGCCGGCGCTTACGCGAGGCCCGTGGCTGCGGCCTAGAGGCCCGCGCGGGCCGCCCCCTGTGCCCGCCAGCCCTGCTCCCGGCCCCTCAGCGCCCCTCCCGGGCCTTTGCCCCGGGCTCCGCAGCCCTCGGCGCCTCTGGCTGGCAACCAGACTGGCCCCAGGTACTCACCGTAAATGGGCCGGAGGCGCCTGTCGTTAGGGTCCTGCACATGGCCCCGCGTCGCCATGATGACAAGCGCAGAACCGCAGTGCGCACGCGCGGGGCAGGCCCCCGGGAAGGGGCTGTTAAAGGGCCAGCGCCGATCTCTCTCTGTCGCAATGGTCGCGGGGTTGTGACAGAACGCGCCGGCGCGGAAAGGGACGACACCCACACCGCAAACCCCCCGCCCCCACTCCCAGTTGTCACTTAAATGGATCCTTTTCCTCCCCTTTGCTGGTAGAATCAACCTAGCTGGTAGAAGCGGCCGTTGCTATTAAAATCCCTTCCGAGTCACATACTGGAGGGTGAGGAAAGGAGGGGAGAAAGTCTTGGTCAAAGTTAGGGCTCTGCTGCTCCTGCTTATCCTGTTTCTCCTCTGTGCTGTAGGACCAGTTAGACTTGTCTTTGTTTAATTGTTGAGGACCCGGGAACTCCTCTGGGAAGGTGACCCAGGGGACAGCAGGGGACAGAGGTGCTGATCAACAGTAGAAATCTGCCAGAAAAGTTCAAGATCCCTTCACCCCTATCCCGGTGCTCAGCCAACTAAGAAGAACCTTAGATCTATAGTAATCCAGTCAATTTATTTATCAATTATATCTCAGTAAAACTGGAGGGGAAAAGTAATTCAGTCAGTATATGCCTAGACACTGTGCTGCAAGCTCCAAATGTATTATCTCATTAATATTCGTAACAACCCTAGTATCCCCCTAGGAGGTAGATTTTTTTAATTTAATTTAATTTAATTTATTTATTTTTGGTTGAGTTGGGTCTTCGTTGCTGCGCGCGGGCTTTCTCTAGTTGCGGCGAGTGGGGGCTGCTCTTCCTTGCGGTGTGCGGGCTTCTCGTTGCGGTGGCTTCTCTTGTGGTGGAGCACAGGCTCTAGGCGCACGCGCTTCAGCAGGTGTGGCTTGTGGGCTCAGTAGTTGCCACGCGAGGGCTCTAGAGCGCAGGCTCAGTAGTTGTGGTGCACGGGCTTAGCTGCTCCGAGGCATGTGGGTTCTTCCCAGCCAGGGCTCGAGCCCGTGTCCCCTGCATTGGCAGGCGGATTCTTAACCACCGCGCCACCAGGGGAGCCCTATTTATTTATTTATTTATTTATTTATTTATTTATTTATTTATTTATTTATTTATTTATTTATTTATTTATTTTAGTATTTAATTTATTTGGCTGCACAGGGTCTTAGTTGCAGCACACGGAATCTTTAGTTGCAGCATGCGGGATCTAGTTCCTTGACCAGGGATGAAACCCGGCCCCCCTGCATTAGGAGCTCGGAGTCTTAACCGCTAGACCACCAGGGAAGTCCGGGGAGGCAATTTTATATAGATAGTGTGGTCAAGGATAGCCTAGCTGAAAAAGTGACAATTGTCAAAGACTTAAAGAAAGTGGGAGAGGGAGGGAGCCAGGCAGGTGTGCCAGGCTCTGTGGGGTCATGACCTAAGGCCACACTAGTAACTGTGATTCAAACCTAGGTCCTTCTAGGGGCTTCCCTGATGGCGCAGTGGTTTAGAATCCGCCTGCCAGCGCAGGAGACACGGCTTCGAGCCCTGGTCCGGGAAGATCCCACATGCCGCGGAGCAACTAAGCCCGTGCGCCACAACTATTGAGCCTGCACTCTAGAGCTTGTGAGCCACAACTACTGAGCCCGTGTGCCACAACTACTGAAGCCCACGCGCCTAGAGCCCGTGCTCCGCAGCAAGAGAAGCCACCGCAATGAGAAGTCTGCGCACCGCAACGAAGAGTGGCCCCCGCTCGCCGAAACTAGAGAAAGCCCACGCGCAGCAACGAAGACCCAACACAGCCATAGATAAATAGATAAATAAATAAACAAACCTAGGTCCTTCTAGTACAGAACCAGAGTTAACCCCTCCACTATGCTGTCTCAAACCCAGTAAATATCCCCAGTGTCAGCCTTGACCAGCTGGGGTTGACCCCTTTTATTGGTGTTCCATCCCTCTTCCTTTCTGTATCTTTTAGGGTGTAAGAAAATGATTCTCCAACTTTAGTGAACACCTTGGGAAACTTGATAAACATGAGTTTCCTGGGTTCTACCCCCAGAGGTTCTAATTCGTCCGAGGACCCCTCTTTGAAAAGTAACTAACTAATGGATCTAAATGAAATGATTTTAGAATGCACCAGAAGAGCAAGTTAGAAATTGCTATTCAAATTTTAAATATACATCCCCAGGGGGGAAAAAAAAACTGTAATGTTAATAGTAGCAATAATGATAGTGTGTGTTTATTGAGCTCTTATTATGTGCCGGAAACTGTACTAAGCTCTTTTACATACATCATCTTATTTCATTCTCACAAACTGGTGGAATAGGTACTATTGTGATCCTCATTTTAGAATGAGAATTTTGAAGCATAGACATATTAGGTCATTTGCCCAAGATCACACAGTATTCTCTGGTGAAATTTGTGGTGGTCTCACTCCAAAATCCACACTCTTAGCAGTTAACACCAAAAGTATTACAGTGGTTACCTCTTAGGAGAGCAGATGTTTTCTCCTCTTACTTCATGCATAGCTGCACTGTTTGATTTGTTTATAATGAGCGTTATTACATTTTTAATTTCTAAAAGGTCTTTAAATTTCTGTTTACAAAAATCACACACACAAAAAAAGGTAAACAATGTCAAGCCTTTTGAGCCAAAATAAAATCCTTTTATTCCAAGGAGATAATCAGCAGACCACAGAAAAATATAAAATAGAGATTGTTTCCTGACAATCCTAAGGTCCTAACTATCCATCAAGAGGGACTGATGAAATAAATTATGATACACCATGAAATGGAAAAAGGCAGCCATTAAAATTAATGAAGTAGGGCTTCATTTATAGATATGGAAAGATGCCCATGACATGTTGAGTTTATAAAGCAGGTTGTAGAAGAGTATGGATGGCATGAAAAAAAATTATGTGGACAGATAGCTATCTAGCTAACATAGACTAGATTTCCATGGTGGTCCAGTGGTTAAGAATCTGCCTGCCAATACAGGGGACACGGGTTTGAGCCCTGGTCTGGGAAGATCCCGCATGCCACGGAGCAACTAAGCCCGTGCGCCACAACTACTGAGCCTGTGCTCTAGAGCCCATGAGCCACAACTACTGAGCCCACGTGCTGCAACTACTGAAGCCCGCGTGCCTAGAGCCCACGCTCTGCAGCAAAAGAAGCCACCACAAGGAGAAGCCTGCACACCTCAACGAAGAGCAGCCCCCGCTCGCCACAACTGGAGAAAGCCTGCGCCCAGCGATGAAAACCCAGCACAGCCAAAAATAAATAAGTAAATAAATAAATAAAAATTTTAAAAAATAAAATATTTATTTAAAAAAAGACAGATGTCATATATATCTAGAGAGAGATCTAAAAGGACATTTACAAATGTCAAGCTTCCTCCTCTCTTAATAATGGAATTTAGGGGCCTATTAACTTAATTTTTAAAAACTTTTCCTTACTGTTTGAATTGTTTATAATTTTTTTTAATTTTAGTAGCAATGAGCACACCTAACATCAAGATTTTAGTTTCTAATACCACTCTCCAATGAAAGAAAACAGGGCTTCTTGGGGAAATGACTGATTCAAAGGCCGGGGCAGGAATATACCAGATAAGCTTGAAGCATTGACAGAAAGAAGGGAAGTGCTCAAAATATAAAAGGATGGAGGGATACAGGAGTCAACCTGAAAGTACTCCCAAGAGCCAAAACTAGAACTATTTGAACAAGAAAATAAATAACACAGTATTGGATTATAACCTAAAGTATAAAATATGTAAACATACTAAGCCCATGCTGATATAAATGTTATCAAATAAATGGAGGAGAAGAGATTCATTGTCCTTATAGAATTCCAAGCAATGTGTGTAGATACTCCTTGCTCCAGAAAGTGAAGCTTAACTTTTCCCTTCCCTCCTGAGTGTGGGCTCTAATTATTGACCAGTTTCCAAAGAGTTGATATAGAAAAGGAAAAGTAATAACTTCACAGCTAAGAAACCTGACAAGCACTACCTTAACTAAGGGATCAAAGTTAACATTACCAGTGAAAATTCATGTTGATATCATGTACCCCAATTTGGGGTGATGATAAGGGAACTTCACTTTTGTAGTATTTTTTCTGGAAAACCCATAAACCCAGACTAGTCATAAGGAAAACATCAAAAAAATCAAATTGAGTGACATTCTGACAAGTACCCTTCAAGATTGTCAAGGTCATGAAAAATAAACAATGAGAAACTGTTACAGACCAGGGATGTCTAAGGAGACATGACAACTAAATGTAATGTGATATCTTGGTTGGTATCCTGGGACAGAAGAAAGGGCATCAGTGGAAAAACAGTTGAAATTCAAATAAAGTCTAGAGTTTAGTTAATAATATTGTGCTAATGTTGGTTTCTTACTTTGATAACTGTACTATGGTAATATAAGATGTTAACGTTAAGGGAAACTGGTTGAGGAGTATATGAAAACTTTCTCTACCCTCTTTTCAACTTTTCTGTAAGACTAAAATTATTCCAAAATAAAAGATTTTTAAATGCATTTTTTAATAATGGGGTGGGGGGCTTTTTTTTTTTTTAAACCAGATGCACCGGAAATTCTCATCCCAATTCTGTCCTGAGGCTAGCTGAAAGAGAAAATCCTGGAAGCAAGGTGCACAGAGAAATTCTCATCGAGAATGGGGATGGTTGGGGGGTGGGGGTGGGGGTCCCTCCAATGAATCTATAATCTGTGATCATCATGGAAAATCCTTCCTAAGGCTGAGGAGGTTTTAAAATACCCCAGATAGAGAGCTTGGCATTGGGGGAAGTTCCTTCCCAGATCAGTGGTTCTCAAGGCACGGTCCCTGATCAGCAACATCAGCATCACCTGGGGACTTGGTAGAACCACAGATTATTAGGCTCTACCCCAGACCTACTGAATCAAACACTCTGGGAGTGGGGCCCAGCAATCTGTGTCTTTACAAATCCTCTTGTGATCTGAATTCAGACAAAAGTTTCATTCTTCTGCTTTAGGTCAGAAGTGGGCAAATTATGACCCACAGGCCAAATCTAGCTTACTACTGTTTTTGTACAGCCCGTGAGCCAAGAATGATTTTTACATTATTAAATGGTTGGGGAAAAATAATCAAAAGAAGAATAATATTTCACAGCACGTGAAAGTTACATAAAGTTCAGAGGTCAGTGTCCATAAGTAAAACTTTATAGAACACAACTATGCCCATTCATTTATGCATTGTGTGTGTTTGCTTTGGTGCTGCAGCTGCAGAACTGAGTAGTTGCAACAGAGACCATATTGCCCAGAAGGTTAAAATATTTACTACCTGACCCTTTACAGAAAAATTTTGCCAACCCCTGCTCTAGAATAATGGAAGCCATCTAAATACTCCCAGGGTAATTGGGATTGATACATGTACACTATTGATACTATGTATAGAATAGATAACTAATGAGACCCTACTGTATAGCACAGGAAACTCTATTCAGTGCTCTGTGTTGACCTAAATGGGATGGAAATCCAAAAAAGAGGGGATATATGTATACGTACAGCTGATTCACTTTGCTGTACAGTAGAAACTAACACAACATTGTAAAGCAACAATACTCCAATAAAAATTAAATAAATAAATAAATACTCCCAGGGTGATAAATAAATAAATACCCACAGGGTAGAGTCGTCAGATAAAATATGATGCAATATTTGGGGCATACTTACACTAAAACGATATTCACTGTTTATCTGAAAAAAATCACATTTAGCCAGGTGTCCTATATTTTTTAAATTGAGGCATGGTTGATTTACAATATTATACTAGATTCAGGTGCTCAGGTGTTCTGTATATTTATTTGCTAAATCTGGCAACCGTATCCCAGGGAGAACACCATGCTCCCAAAATCATGCTAACCAAAAAGAATGAAGGTCAGCAATGTAGCCAAAAATAAATTAAAAAAAAAAAAAGTCAACCTCCTCCCAAGGCTGTGTATACTGATCAAGTCTAAAGTGCCACCCCCAGTCCACCCCACCTCCCCACCCCCGTCACTGTATCCCATTATCCTGTAGTATGTTCTTCATTACACTTATTATATAAATGTATCTTACATATCTTAAAAAAAAAAAAAAAGAATGAAGGTCAGGAGCCTCCAGTAAGCTGACCCCAGGCTTGCTCTGAGGTGATGTGGCCAGGTAGGACCGGGCTGAGGTTGGGCTTGGAAAGCGGAGAGGTGGGAGGAGACATGGGGTTCATCTATGGTACAAGCGAAAGAGCCGATGAGTTACCTGAGTTTCAAGAATTTCCCAGAATGGAAAAATACAGCACCTTAAAGGGGGCACATACGAGGCTCCTGGCCAGGACTGTGGTTACTTAGATATGTTCTTAGGTTACCTTTGATGGCCTGGCCCCAGAGGAATGCTGACACTTTTCACCCTGTTCCCTGAACTTGGCAGGGCCAGAGCCTTATGGACCTACCTAACAGAGACCTCTAGATCCTTGAGTCACCGTTCTGGGTGGAGTATGTTTCCCTCCACCGTGAAAGCCTGTTTGGCATTCAAGCAAAATGAATGGGCCTTTCTCTTTTCTTATTCTTACCCCTTGTCCTCAGAAACTAAGGCTGAAGCAGTCACTTGGCTCTGGGCCTGTCCTTACCTGCTCCCTGGGAGGCAGCTTCCACACCCTTTGGCCTGAATCATTTCAGGTAACAAATGAGAGGACCCCCCAAAGAAGCCAAGAACCTATCCTTCTTACTGTACATTAGAGCTGACATTATGGAAAAATGCTTGGTATACAACAGATGTTCATTATATAGTGGTTTCCATTTCATTGACTTAGAACAGGGGACCAAGTCCTTTATTCTTGTCCTATGTGGTGGCAGATTTGCTCTGGTGAGAAACTCTCTTGCTCACGAGCATCTTAGGCACACAGGTGCATTGTGCCAGTAGCTGGGGGACACAGGGCAGGGAATTGCATTACTTGGATATAGTGGTTTTGGGTATCTCCACTCGATGACTTTTCCAGTTTTTCTTTGTTTTTCTTTTTTCTTTTCCACCTTGATCCAATACCTAACCCTCCACAGAATAAACAGAACAGTGACATATTTCATAGTTTTCATGGTTGATTTCCTGCACTTTTGTGTGTGTATGTGTGTGTGTGTGTGGAACCTACCTGACCAGGGATGGAACCGTGCCCCCTGCAGCGGAAGTGCCGAGTCTTAACCACTAGACCACCGGGGAAGTCCAGATTTCCTGCACTTTTGACAATAGAATAAACAGCAACTCTGGCTTTGAAATCAAACAGACTTCGGTCCAAATCTGGGCTCTGACATTTATCAGCTGTGTGATCCTAAGCAAGTGACTGAACATCTCTGAGCCTCAGTTTCTGCATTTGTAAAATTATGATGATAAAAGGACCTACTTCATAGGGTTGAGGGGAAGAATAAATGTCCATGCAAAGAAACAGGCAGAAAGAAAGCATTCAACAACAGTTATGTACTATTATTATCTTTAATGTTAGTATTATTACTCCCTTCTGTTAAAACTGCAGAAATCACCTCCTGATACTTCAGAACACCAAGGAAGGAATTTTATCCAAGTCTGTCCACCAGGTGGCATATGAGTGCTAAATTGCCTAGGCCACTTTTGTACCAGAAGGATCTCATTTTAATTGTTTTTTTAAAAATAAAACGTAGCAAATATTTTTGTAAGCAATATTATATATGTGTGTGTATATATATATTTATTTATTTATTTATTTTTTGGCTGCGCGGCTTGTGGGATCTTAGTTCCGCGACCTGGGATTGAACCTCCTCACACCAGCAGTGAAGCACAGGGTCCTAACCACTGGACCGCCAGGGAATTCCCTATATCTTTATAATCTTTATACTCAACTTTATTGAAGTGTTATTTACATACCATAAAATTCACTCGTTTCAAGTGCACAATTCAATGATACTTTACTACATTTTGACCAAGTTGTGCAACCATTCTAATAGTTTAATTTTGGAACATTTACATCACCCTAATAATATCCCTCTATAAGCTATATTTCCTAACTTAAAAAATTATGAAATGTTTGGAAACTTCCCTGGTGGTCCAGTGGTTAAGAATCTGCCTTCCAGGGCTTCCCTGGTGGCGCAGTGGTTGAGAGTCCGCCTGCCGATGCAGGGGACACGGGTTCGTGCCCCGGTCCGGGAAGATCCCACATGCCGCGGAGCGGCTGGGCCCGTGAGCCATGGCCGCTGAGCCTGCGCGTCCTCAGCCTGTGCTCCGTCCGCAACGGGAGAGGCCACAACAGTGAGAGACCCGCGTACCGCAAAAGAATCTGCCTTCCAATGCAGGGGACTCAGGTTCGATCCCTGGTTGGGGAACTAAGATCCCACGTGCCGCGGGGCAACTAAACCTGCATGCTGCAACTAGAGAAAAGCCCGCGTGCCTCAACTACTGAGCCCGTGCACTCTGGAGCCCAAGAGCCACAACTAGAGAAGCCCGCAACAAACAGCCCGCACGCCACAATGAAGACCCAGCACAGACAAAAAAAAAAAAAGTACAATAAAAAATTATGCAATGTTTCAAAATCTGTAAAAGTAAATAGAATAATAACAATGCGTGCATATCACACAGGTCTAACAAATGTTACATTTTATAAGCATAGACTTGATACTGCAGGTACATTTCTGCATCTCCTCACCTCCCTGCCTCTCCAGAAATAGCTAGTATTCTGCTATTAGCCAGTGTCCTTCCTTCTATGTTTTAATATTTTTATTGCATGTGTATGTATCCATAAACAATATATGATAATTTTGTTTCCTTTAAAATTTCCATAAATGTTATCATACTATTTATAGAAAAGTTGTTTTTTTAACCTAATATTGGGTAAATATTCTCTAATTTCACCTCACAAAGGTTGTATCAATTTGCATTCTCACAACCAGTGTGTGAAAACTCCAGTTTCCGTTGCCAACACAGTGTGCTCTCAAAGTTTTATCTTTATCTTTGACAATCTCATAGTGAAAAATGACATCTCAGTATAATTCTAATTCATGTTTCTCAGGTTATGAATGATACCTAGCATATTTTAATCTATTAAAGATCAATTTGTAATTCATTTACTTTTATCAATCTGGTCATGTCCTTTGGCCTTTTTTTTTCAGTTTGTCAGACTTTTCTTATTAATTTATAGTCACCCTTTATATACTAAGGAAATTAACCTTATGCCATAAATAGGTGTTTCAAATATTTTTTTCCAGTGTATTGTTTGCCTTTTGACTTTTGGGATACAGGGGCAGGGTTTGCAATGAGAAAATGTTTTATTTTTTTCAGGCTTTTCCTACCCCAATATTATTTTTAAATTACTTTACGAATTCTAGTATTTTTTTAAATTATTTTTTAATTTATTTATTGGCTGCGTTGGGTCTTCATTGCTGCGTGCAGGCTTTCTCTAGTTGTGTCAAGCAGGGGCTACTCTACGTTGCGGTGCGCGGGCTTCTCATTGCCGTGGCTTCTCTTGTTGTAGAGCACAGGCTCTAGTCATGTGGGCCTCAGCAGTTATGGCACGTGGACTCAGTAGTTGTGGTTCGTGGGCTCTAGAGCACAGGCTCAGTAGCTGTGGAGCATGGGCCTAGTTGCTCCACGGCATGTGGGATCTTCCCGGACCAGGGATCGAACCCGTGCCCCTGAATTGGCAGGCAGATTCTTAACCACTGCACCACCAGGGAAGTCCCCAAATTCTAGTATTTTTGTGGTTTCATTTTTAACATTTATATCTTTTATCTGTTTGGAATTTTATTCAGTGTGAATAATGAGGTAGGGTTCCAATTTTATCCTTTCCCGTTGCTTCAAACCATATTTATTGAATAATCCATCTTTTTCACAAAGCACACAATGCCATCTTTATCATATAATAAATTCCATATGCATTTCTGTCTAGTCATGGAACAGTTTGCAGGCTCCTTTCAAGGGCAGGTCAAAGCTGGAGGCCACAAATAAAGAATCTGCAGAGCTGGCTGGAGTCTGTGTTCTGAGTCAACTTTCTCTATACAGCCTCTGAGTTGCTGAACTCTGGGGAGAGCCTTGTCGGCTGCATTTGCCTGCTGGATGCCAAGAAGGTGGTCTTTGATTTAGAAAGATGGAGTTCTCTGGTTAAGATAAAGCATAAAAGGTAAGAGATTAAAACTCACAAACTGATTCTAAAATTTATATGCAAATGACCTATAATCGTCAAGATAAATCTCAAAAAAAGAGGAACAGAGTAGGAGGACTTAACATTACCAGATTTCAAGACGTACCATAAAGCCGCAGTCATTAAGACAGTGTGGTATTGGCCTAAGATAGACAAATAGATTAGTAGGACAGAGAGTCCAGATACAGCCTCCTACATATCCTTGGATTTATGACAAAGGCCCAAGTGCAATTCAATGGAAGAAAGAAATCCCCCCCTCCCCGGCTCCCCAGTAAATGGAGCAACAAGATATCTCTTAAAAAACAAAAAACCCGGGACTTCCCTGGTGGTCCAGTGGTTGGGACTCCACATTTCCACCGCAGGGAGCATGGGTTCGATTCCTGATCGTGGACTAAGATCTCACATGCCCAGGTGTGGAAAAAACAGGAAAACAAAAACAAAAAACCCTTTACCCCTTCCTCAGACCATACACAAATATTAACTCAAGATGGGTCATAGAATTAAATGTAAAAAAGTAAAACAATAAGGCTTCTAGAAGAAGACATAGAATATCTTTGTGACCATGGGGTAGGCAAGGATTTCTTAAATGGGCACAAAAATCACAAATTATAATAGATAATTCTTCTCTTTATTCAACATTTGTTGAGTGCCTACTGGGTGCCGTTCTATGCTAGGTACCAGACATGCCTTAGAGGAGCTGGTTCAGTTTAATGGGACAGACAGGCACCTCCTCAGGCAACAATACTGTAGCTTTCTAGGGGCTCTGATTAGGTAATCACAGTAGGCAGTGGTGGCAAGAGGAGGGGAACCTTACCCAGAGTTCTTAGAAGGCTTCTTGGAATATGTGAAATCAAAGCCAAGCCTTAAAGGATGAGGGAAGTCTGACAGGTTGTAGCAGAAAGAAACAGTGTTTTTGAAGTGCTGGCAGGGACGGAGTTGGTGGGTAGAACTGCAAGATATTCACTTTGTGGAGAGCAGGTGGTTGGGACTGGATATAGTTTCAAGAATGTGTGTATGTTGTTAATTTTCCTTTAATTGATCACTTAAGCCAGAGGGTTCTCCAAGTTCACTGAGCACAAAAATCACCCACAAACTTCTAAAATGAACATTCTGGGATGCTGCCACAGAAATATTTACCCATTTATCCAGTAGGTGTGAAGTGGGCCTGAAAATCTGCATTTTAACAAGCAGATTTTCCCCGTCTCCCCCAATGACGCTAATTCTGCCAGTCATCAAACCACCCTTTGAAAAACAGTGATGATGCATTAATGTTCTTCCCCCTGGGAAATGGAAAGTACTTTCTTAGGCAGCATGGGGTAAGAGAGCTGAGAGCTTTTCTGGATAATCAGACTATGATGCAAGTAAGCCTAATAAGTCTCCTCTGGAACCAGAAGGGCCCTGTGCAAGCATCTGAGGGATGAGGAAGCAAGGAGGCAAGAGCAGCAGCTCCTGGGAATTCTGCCTAGTAACCAGGAGGTCTGGAAAATTTCCCAGCATGCTCTGGGGACTCAGGTCCAATCTCCATTCTCCTTATGAATATGTATGAGCCCCCAGAAGTCAGCTAGTTTCCTAGCCTCCTGCTTCAGAATTGACAAAATAATGTAAACATTACAGAGCCTGAGGACATACACATAGCATGTTTCAGGGCCTGGTACCTCGATTAGGAAACTGTTTTCTAGCAGTGGTTTCACAAGTATTTCTCCAGTAATAGATGAATATACTTGTGACTATGTGCAAAATATCAAACAAAATGGATTTTTTAAGGACTGCCCTGAAAGTTCTACCTCCATCAACAGGGTTAGTGTGTATGATGAGTGCCTTTCCTATAGCAGACACTGGGTTGACAACCTAATAGCAACCCCCCGGGAATTCCCTGGTGGTCCAGTGGTTAGGACTCTGGACTTTTACTGACAAGGGCTGGGTTTCAAGCCCTGGATGGGGAACTAAGATCCCACAAGCTGCACAGCACAGCCAAAAGAAAACAAAACAAAGTCATTGCTAATAGCAACCTCTCCCTTACTCCCTGGCAGAGGCCTTATATCCCCTTCCTAGCTTGTCAATTGTCTAAACCCATCTGGGTCATCATAAGGGGACCAGCTAATGGATCAACCCCTGGGGTCATTGAGAAATAGAAGATAGAACCCAAAACTCATAGGTGGAAATTAATAGGCTAGTGGGGAAAAAAAAGCAAGGGCTAACTATTAAATACTTGAGAATCACCAATTCATGAGAGCTGGAGATATTTATGAATACATGGATGGCTGGAACTTTTAATAACCAAAAACTAAATAAATGCATACCCTACAGCCCTGCCCAGCAATTCCACTCTTGGGGGTATATCTAACAGAAATAACTGTCATATCTAACCAAGAACTAGAATATTCATTCTTGGGTGGAACAGAAACAAACCAAATGTTCATCACTGTAGAATGAGTTAATAAATTGTGATATGCTCACAATTTATTTGGAATACTATACAGAAATGAAAATGAACAAACTAAGGCTATATGCAAGAACATGAGTGAATATAAGAATCAAATATTGCATGAAATAAGTCAGATACAAAAGACTATATAATGTATTATTCTGGTTTTTGTTTTTTTTTTGTTTTTTGGCTGTGCCATGTGGCATGTGGGATCTCAGTTCCCTGACCAGGGATGACCAGGGATTGAACCCATGGTCCCTGCATTGGGAGCACAGAGTCTTAACCACTGGACCGCCAGGGAAGTCCCCATAATGTATTATTCTATTTACAGGATGTTCAGGAACAGGCAAAACTTATTCTTATTTATTTGTTTATTTGAGATATAATTGACATAAATTATTGAGTAAATTTAAGGTGTACAACATGTTGATTTGATTTGATACATTCATATATTGCAATATGATTACTACCTCAGCATTAGCTAACACCTCTATCACCTCACACAATTATTTCCTTTCTGCGGTGAGAACACACAACTTATTCTTTTTTTAAATTTTTTTATTTTTATTATTATTATTTTTTTGCGGTACGCGGGCCTCTCACTGTTGTGGCCTTTCCCGTTGCGGAGCACAGGCTCCGGACGCGCAGGCTCAGCGGCCATGGCTCACGGGTCCAGCCGCTCCGCGGCATGTGGGATCCTCCCGGACCGGGGCACGAACCCGTGTCCCCTGCATCGGCAGGTGGACTCTCAACCACTGCGCCACCAGGGAAGTCCCACACAACTTATTCTTAAATGATAGAAGTCAGAAGACTGGTTATCTTGTAGGAATAGGGAATTGGGTCATACAGGGAAGGAGCCTAAAAGAACTTACTGGTGCTGGAAATATTCTATTTCTTCATCTGGGTGGTGGTCACATGCATGTATACATATGTAAAAATTCATTGTGCAAACTCCCATCCTAGGTGGAATTTCTCCTAGCAAAATGAGAACATATGTCTACACAAAAACCTGCATATAAATGTTCGTAGCAGCATTAATCATAGTAGCCAAAAGGTGGAAACAACACTTTATTAGTTTGCTATGGCTGCTATAAAAAAGTACCACAGACTAGGTGCCTTAAAAAATAGAAATTTATTTTCTCACAATTCTGGAGGCTAGAAGTCAGAGATACAAAGTGTCAACAGAGTTGGTTTCTTCTGAGGCTTCTCTCATTGGCCTTTCTCACTGGCTTGTATCTTAACATAGTCTTCTCTCTGTGCGTCTGTGTCCTAATTTCCTCTTGTTCGAAGGAAACCAGTCATATCGGATTAGAGCCCAATATGACTCATTTTACTTAATTACCTTATTTTACTTAATTACCTCTTTAAAGACCCTGTCTCCAAATACATCACATTCTTAGGTACTTGAAATCAGGACTTCAACATATAAATTTTAAAAAAAATTTTATTGAAACAAGGATGACTTACAATGTTGTGTTAATTTCAGGTGTATAGCAAAGTGATTCAGTTATATATATATATATGTATTCTTTTTTAGATTCTTTTCAATTATACGTTATTACAAGATATTGAGTATAGTTTCCTGTGCTTTCAACATATGAATTTTTGAAGGACACATTTCAGCTCATAACAAGCCCAAATGTCCATCAACTGATGACTGGAAAAACAGAATGTGGTATATCCATTATAAAAGAATATCATTCGGCAGTAAAAAAGAAATGAAGTATTGATCCGTGCTACAACATGAATAAACCTTAAAAACATCATGCTAAGTGAAAGAAGCCAGTCACAAAAATGTACATGTTGGACTTCCCTGGTGGTCCAGTGACCTAAGACTCTGCGCTCCCAATGCAGGGGTCCAGGGTTTGAACCCTGGTCAGGGAACTAGATCCCACATGCCACAACTAAGACCCAATGCAGCCAAATAAGAAAATAAATAAATACATATATATATATTTTTAAAGTACATATTGTCTGACTCCATTCATATGAATGTCCATCATGGGTAAATCCATGGAGACAGAGAGTAGAATAGTGGTTGCCAGGCCCAGAGTGGAGATGAGGGAGAAATAGGGAGTGACTACTCATGAGCTCAAATGTTCTTTTTGGGGTGGCAAAAATATCCTAAAATTAGACTGTTGCACAACTCTGAATATACTAAGCACCACTAAAATGTTTAACTGGGTGAACTGTATGATACGTAAATTATATCTCAAGAAAGCTGTTATGAAAAATTCATTGCTCTATACCCTTAATATTTCTGCACTTTATTGTGTGTCATATACCCCAATACAAATAAAACAAATCAAAACTATATGAGTCCCAGGGCTTCCCTGGTGGCTCAGTGGTTAAGAATCCCCAGCCCTGGTCTGGGAAGATCCCACATGCCGCGGAGCAAGTAAGCCCATGTGCCACAACTACTGAGCCTGTGCTCTACAGCTCACAAGCCACAACTACTGAGCCTGCGTGCCACAACTACTGAGCCTGTGTGCCACAACTACTGAAGCCCACGCTCCTAGAGCCCGTGCTCCACAAGAAGAGACGCCACCGCTCGTCGCAACTAGAGAAAGCCTGTGCACAGCAACGAAGACTCAATGCAGCTAAAAAAATAAAACCTCTATTAGTCCCATAAACAACAAGGTCCTACTGTATAGCACAGGGGACGATATCCAATCTCATGGAAGGGAACTGAGATCCTGCATACCATGCGGTGCGGCCAAAAAAAAAAAAGTATATATATGTGTATAACTGAGTCACTTTGCTGTACAGCAGAGATTGGCACAACATTATAAATCAACTAGACTCCAATTAAAAAAAAAACTATATTAGTCCCTTCCTCCAGAGGTATTCAAGAAGATGGGTGGAGAGGAAGAAGGTATATGCTCACTGCCAGAGTTGCCCTTCACTGTATCTGAAAAAGTGCCAGAAAGATTAAGCATGCAGGCAAGTGGGACCAGGGACCTGAAAATGGATGGAGCTGGGGAAGAACTGAGGGAAGTAAAATAGGATGCCTGAGAATAAAACGGAATTCAATTCAATGAAAACAAATTTGATTTTGGCCAAACGAAAGCAAACCTACCTTTTAATATTTTCATATGAAGCAGTCCATAAAGAAAACCATCAACCACTACAAAACAGAGAAGACCGTCAGGAACACCTTGATGCAATTCTGCAAGTATGAATTGAGTGCCTCCTATATGTCAGAGTCTGTGCGAGGCACCAGGCCAGGAATATGTGACTCCAGACAGCGGCTGGGAAGTACACGGGGGAGGAAGGGAAGAGAGACGGTGTTGGCTAGAGACTCAAGGAAACGCCTCATTCAGTTAGGCAAACCCCTAACCTTGAGCAGGGGCTGAGGCTGAGAGGAGCAGAGGATGGGGTGTGTTTGTGTGTGATCTGGGGCTTCAGGGAAGTGTTGGGGAGGAGGAAGTCCATTCTGGCTTCTCAGACTGAGTAGTGACAGCTTTAGCTAGAAGAGAGGGATCGCCTTCCCCATCCGGGCTGGGACTTGAGTTTGGCAGATCAGGGAAGAGTAAGGCAACACCTATCCTGAGGGCTTTATCAAAATTCCACTCCAGTCAATGCTGAATCTGCCTGAGCCAAGAAGGGAAAAGTTCAGGCCATGCTCCCCCAAGTTCAGATTCTGTAAATCCAGGTTGTGTTTGCAGGTATGAGAGACGAGGGGTAGTCTGGGATCAGACATTTAAATTTTTTAACAAGCCCTCAAATGATTCTGGTGCAAGTGGGTGGGAGGTAGGGGGATGTTTCTTAAACTATAGTTGGAGAAACACTGCCTAAGGGGAACTGCATCTAATCCTCTTCTACAGATTTGTCTCCTAGTAAAAAGTCTCACCTAAATCCTTTCTGCTGCTGCTGTAATCACCACACACTTGCCTGCCTCTTTTGGTCGGAAATAAAATGTTTGATAAACTTTTTAAAATTTCTGCTGTTGGGTACAGGCCAGTAAAAGCAAGGCAACCCAGGGAGTTAAGTGAACTTTTGAGCTTGTCATTATTTCTAATTTATTCTTTGCTACCATGGATGATGCCTCCCACTGTAAATTCTGAATTCAGAGGAACTTCTGGGTCACCCATGCAGGGGAAGAAAGCTAGTTATTCCCAGGAGATAGGAGTGCTATTCTTTTGTTTATTTATTCAAAATATATTTATACCAAGTTGGCATGTATGTGGAACAACTGGAACTCTCATACACTGCCGGTGGGAATCTTAAATGGTACAATCACTTTGGGAAAACAGTTTGGCAGTTTCTTATAAAATTAAAACACAGGCTTACCATGTGGTCCAGTAATTCCACTCCTCAGTGTTAATCCAAGAGAAATAAAAACATATGTCCTCCCAAAATGCTTGTACAGAATGTTCACTGCAGTTTTATCTGTATTAGTTAAAAACAGGAATCAATTCTATCAACACAAATTGTGGTATATCCATATGCTGGAAAGCTACTAGACAATAAAACGGAATATTTTATTGATATGATCAATAGCATAGGTGAACTTCAAAAACGTTATGCTGGGACTTCCCTGGTGGCCCAGTGGTTAATAATCCACCTGCCAACGCAGGGGACACAGGTTTGAGCCCTGGTCCGGGAAGATCCCACATGCTGCCGAGCAACTAAGCCTGTGTACCACAACTGCTGAGCCTGCGCTCTAGAGTCTGTGAGCCACAACTACTGAGCCTGTGTGCTGCAACTACTGAAGCCTGGGCTCCTAGAGCCCGTGCTCTGCAAAAACAGAAGCCACCGCAGTGAGAAGCCCCCACATCGCAACGAAGAGTAGCCCCCGCTCACCACAACTAGAGAAAGCCTGCGCTCAGCAACGAAGCCAAAACTAAATTAAAAACAAACAAACAAAAAAAAAATTCAAAACATTATGCTGAGTGAAAGAAGCCGGACACAGAAGTGGACATACTGTATGATTCCACTTATATGAAATTTCACTCTGCAGTATATAAAGCATGATATGGGCTGCCAGGTGTTGGGTGAGGGTGTGGATTGAGAAAAGAATGATTGAAACTCTCTGTATCTTGATTGTAGTCATAATTACAGATGTCAAAATTGTACTGTGCACTTAAAAGAGCTGCTTTGTTTGTAAATTATGCTTCAATAAAATAAAAAAATAGGGTAAAAAATAAAAAATATATTATGCTATAGATCACTCAACTAATAAGGCATACAAAGCATTCAGCAAGTATAAAAATCTGACTATGATTCATCAGTACATTGTGTGCAGGTCAGGAGCAGAGGGAGAAATATGGATTCTTTTTTTTTTTCTTTCTGATTACAAAAATAACCCACTTGTAAGAAGTAATTCTAAGTCCTTATAAACCCAACATTTCAGAGGCCACCACTGGAAATGGATTATTCCTCCAGTTTATTTCTAAGCCTATTCTAACGTATATTATTAGAGAATCCTATTAAACATATTTTGCTTCTCAACTTTCTTCTTCATAAAACAATGTATTTCCCGTATCTTTTCATACTTCTTTTTACTTTTTGTATATTTCCATTGAAGTATAATTTAACTGGTCTCCTTTTGAGGGACCATTTGTTGCTATTTTCATTCTTTTCTTTTTTTTTTTTTTGCTCAGCGCAGCATGCGGGATTTTATTTCCCCAACCAAGAATCAAACCCATGCCCCCTACCGTGAAAGCACAAAGCCTTAACCACTGGACCTCCAGGGAAGCCCATCCTTTTTTCATTCCTGAAAACAGTTATAGCCATCCTTGTAATTACACAGCATGAAGATTCCTATATGTAAGTTGGTTTCCTAGAAGTTTGTTGGTCAAGTTGCTTGGTTAAAAAGAATAACAGTTTTGGGCCTCCCTGGTGGCACCGTGGTTGAGAGTTCGCCTGCCGATGCAGGGGACACGGGTTCGTGCCCCAGTCTGGGAAGATCCCGGAAGATCCCACATGCTGCAGAGCGGCTGGGGCCGTAAGCCATGGCCGCTGAGCCTGTGCGTCCGGAGCCTGTGCTCCGCGACGGGAGAGGCCACAACAGTGAGAGGCCCGCGTACCGCAAATAAATAAATAATAACAGTTTCAAGGAGGGGAAAAAATGATTCCTTTTCTGTTGCTGTGGCTGCAGGACCTCTGTGGGGCGGGGCTGGGGAGGAAAGGAGATACAAGTTCTCAGAATGCTTTCTTTATCAGACAAGATTATTAATTACAAGGCAAAAACCCAACTCTGGCTGATTAGTGAAAATGGATTTTTTGTTGAAAGGATTCTATTTAGTTCACAGAATTGGGGGAAACTTTTGTTATAAACTGAATAACATTTTGTGGATCAGTTTGAGACTGGAACCACCACTGTAACACTGCTGCTATGGGGAAATCTGTTTCAAAGTTCAGAAACCTGTTTACAAATAACCTGAATTCACTGCAGTTGGAGACCACACCTAATTAATTGCTGTGACCCAAAAAGACTCTGTGGACTCTCACCGTGGTGGTTGGGTGGTCTTACACCTTAACTGTTGTGTTTCACCCCCAGCTGGCTGTACTTATTCAATTCTGATGCTAACTATCTGGAGTTAGCACCTGACTCCAAAGGTGTATGGGCTCAGTCCCTGCGATATGGCGATATAACAAGAAATAAATGTTTGGACTTGTCCTAGTTCCTGGCCTAAGAGCTTCTAAAATCCTTGGAAAATTCCCTGAGCGTTGGTGGTGAGAAGAGTTTTTTGTGACTCATTATAAGCTCCTTTCAACCATGCTTGAGTTTATACTAATGAGGTGACTTTTGGTGGATTCCTAGATAGCTTGAGGGTGAGGGCTGGTTACCAGATGAATCAACCATGTGATTAGAGCTTTGGAAGTTTTAGTCTTACCTTACGCCCGCCTCCCAAAGGGAGAGGGGCTGGAGATTGAGTTAACCACAAATGGCCACAATGATTTAATCAACCATGCTTGTGTAATGGAACCTCCATAAAACCCCCTGAACTATGGCCTTCAGAGAGCTTCCATGTGTCAGGAGGGTGCCGCACTTCAAGTCCACTGGGACAGACACTCCTGTGCTTGGGACACAGCCAGACCTTGCCCTATGTACCTCTTAGTCTGGCTGATCAACTGTACCCTTTATGATAAACTGATAAACGTAAGCAAAGTGTTTCCCTGAGTGCTGTGTGCCAATATAGCAAATTATCAAATACGAGGAGGGGGTTGTGGAAACCTTCAATTTATAGCCGTTTGGTCAGAAGCATGGTGACAAACTGGGCTTTTGACTGGCATCTGAAGTGGAGGAAGGCGGAGTAGTGTTGTGGGACTGAGCCTTTAACTTGTGGGATCTGTTGCTAACTCCTCAGGTAGTTAGTGTGAGAACTGAATTAAATTGTAGGATACCCAGCTGAAGACATTTGTTGTCAGATGTTAATTGCTGTGAGTGAAAAACATCTTACTAGTTCTCAACAAGATGGCCCTCATGTCAACTGCTAGTCACATTTGGGGGTCCCCAGACCAACCATACTTCTGACCAACTGGTTACAAATTCAGGGTTTCCCATGACTCCCTTAGGTTTGGTAATTCACTAGAAGGACCCACAGAACTTGGGAAAGCACTAAACTTACAATTACAGCTTTATTATAAAGCACTAAACTTACAATTACAGCTCTATCAGAAAGCATAGAGATCAGGAACTGCCAAATGAAGAGACACATAGGATGTAGCCTTTAGGGGCAACACAGAGCTTTGGTGCCTTCTCCCTGTGGAGTGAGGGTGAGTCATACTCTGGGCACACAACAGGTTCACCAACCAGGAAGCTCCCGCCAGCCTAAGTGCCCACAGTTTTTATTGAGGTTTCGTCACCAAAGGCACAATAAATGAAATCACTGGTCATGTGACTGAACTCAGTCTCCAGACCTCTCCCCTCCCTGGAGGTGGAAAAGCCCAATCCTCTAATCATGTGATTGGTCTTTCTGCTGACCAGCCCACTATTCTGAAGCTATCTAGGGGCTCAATTTGAGTCACCTTATTAGCATAACATAGACACTTCTGTTGCTCAGGAAATTCCAAGGTTTTTCTGTGCCAGGAACCAGGGACAAAAATCAGAGACATTATATTCTTTATTATACCACAGCAGTATCACACTCATTGTCATTACCATTGTGCCTGTCTCCTTGGTAAGCTTCTGGGAAGGCAGGGAGCTTGACCTTTGTTTGCCACATATGGTGCTCTCTTTAAATTTGCTGAGGAAATCAATGAGGCTGGTGCTGATGTAGTTCTGGACTTCAGGTATTGGTTATGCTGTATTCAAAAACAGCACCTTGTAGCCAAAATGTCTATCAACAGGGAACTAGTTGAATAAATCACAGCACATCATACAACGGAATCACTACTGAAGAAGTACGAAGATGCTCTAGATAGATGTGCTAATAATGAATAGAGTTCTAAGGCAGAATGTGTAGTACTACAAAAAAAGAGTCAAGGTGCAGAACAATATAGAATGGTATGTTCTCTTTCACATACAATGAAGAGTGTTTAAATCCTAACTGTACAGCCTAGTGACCATTTACTAATTAATACATCCGTGTTTACCACTTTGCAGATCAAATTATAGAACATTTCCAGGACTTGGAAATCTTTCTCATATTTCCTTGCAGACCATACTCTCCAAATGGGAACCATTATTCTAACTTCTCGCACCTTAGATTAACTTTGCCTGATTTTGAACTTTATATCTTTGGAATCAGAGAATATAGTGCCTATTTAAACTAAGCATTCTATCCTGTTATAAATAAATAATGCTTTGTGACCTGCTTCTCCTGCTTACCACTATGTCATGAATGTCTTGCATTTATAATCTGCAAAAAGATGATGACTTTAAATTGTTGCATTGTAAATAATATGCTCTCTGCTATATTTAACTATCCTATTTTTTTTTTTTAATTCATGAGGGAGGAGTTCAGAGAATCCATACAGGCAGCAAGTGGAGAAACTAGAACCCAGCCCTGCGTGTCAGGCACTCACTTTTCCACTGCAAAAAGCAAAGTGCTCAAATATGGGCAGTCTTGCAGATGTCTCGCACGAGGGCATTATAATAGCAACAAGAATGACTAATAAGTATTAATGGCTCATGACAAGAGAACAAATGCCATTAATTATCTTAATATATAAGGCATGTTAGTAATGTGTGTACAGAATTATTCATGCAAATATGGTTAGCCTGTGTCAGGAGAAGTTGCTGGGCGCAGACCTGGGCTCACAGCTTCGGTCTCCGCCGCTCCTTCCAGATGTGTATGGGTTGGGACTTCCAGGGACACGCCCCCGTGGAGCTCTGAGGAGCCAATCGGAGCGTGGAAGGCGGGGCTCTGGGAGCGACAACGGTGCTATCCAATGGGCAGAGAGTCTGGGCCGCTCCTGGCCAATGGGCGCGCTCCTCCAAGACGGTCGGAAGTGGTGAGGCGGCTCCGGGGGCCGTTGTTCAGCGCGGGGGCCGACTGAAGAGGCTCAGTGTCTTGGCTGGCTGGTCGGTTCGGCGTCCTTCGTCTCGTCCCAGGTGAGAGAAGCGGTGGCCAGCCCCTGGGGAGCCTCCTGCGGCCTCCAGTTCGGGAGGAGGCCGGCGTCCCGAGGGCGGGGTGTGGGCGAGGGTCTTCTGGGCCCGGGGGTCGCGGGGGTTTCTCGTAAGGAGAAAAATGCCCGCGCCGCGGCGTCTCCCCTGGCCAGTATGGGAGGCCGTACTTTCTTCTCTGGAAACCGTAGCCTCGACAGCCCCTGGCGGCACCGCCCCTTCCAGGCCTTGGCCGCGGGGGCTGGGAGGGGGCCGTCGTTCCGAGCGCCGCCGTGGGCACCGCGCCCCGGGCGGGGCTGGGCCCGAGTCGCGAGCTGCCAGCCTCAGGGGTCGCGGATGGCCTCGTGCGGACTTTAGGCCGACGGGCCCGTGTTCGAGTCACCACTCGGAACAACTGTGCGACGGCTGTCTCCCTGGACTTCCTCTTTCGCGGTCTCTGAAATGGGGATGATGGCTTTCACCTCGTAGTGTTGTGGTCTGGATTAAAAGACTGTCCGTGTAAAGCGTTTAGCAATCAGTGAACACACAGTAAGTGGCAACTATTATTTGTGAAGCTGGTGCCCTCTCCACTCCCCATCTCGGACGCCCCCTGGGAGGGGGCAGTTGGAAACCGCCTCCTCCTGGGTGTGGACCCTGCGGTGGTGTCTCCACCGCCTTGGGCACAGGAAATCCCGGGGGTGCTGGCTGACCCCTAAGAGGGGCGCCTTCTAAGGTTTGAAGGAAACTTACTCTACCAAAGCGCTTCCATGCATTCGCTCATTTACTCCTCCCAGTGACTCTTTAAAATATTGTCAGTTGTCTGCGTGAGGAACCTGAGGCTCAGGGAGGTTAAATCACACATCTGCTGAGTGGCAGAACCAGAATTGGCCCTCAGAGGGGCCGACTCCGAGCCCTGCGCGTCACCCCAACTCCCTTGTTGCTAGATAACCGGGCACTTCCCTCGTCCGAGGCTCTTACCTTGCCTTAGT
This sequence comes from Lagenorhynchus albirostris, assembly GCF_949774975.1. NCBI lineage: Eukaryota > Metazoa > Chordata > Mammalia > Artiodactyla > Delphinidae > Lagenorhynchus > Lagenorhynchus albirostris. The sequence goes on from NC_083108.1 coordinate 72,729,767, forward strand.
GGGCTGGAATAATCTAAAGTAAATACAGGTATTAAAGTTGCAAGGGCTTTGCTTTCTGTATTGACATCTTGTTGAGAAAGAAGGAAAAATTTTCAGTGGTGAAACCTGGCAGACACGATCTCAACTAAATGATAAAAGTTAGCATCATCTGTAATAATAAGACTGTTAACATCATGTGCTTTCTGGTATAATGCACTGAGATGAGCACAACATTGCTTCTATGGTATTTCTGTCCAAAATGTATTAATCATGAGAAAACATCAAATGAACCCAAGCTGAAGTATATTCTACAGAATAACTAGCCAGCTCATTTAACAAGGTTATGCAAGATGAAAGACTGAAGGAATTCCCTGGTGGTCCAGTGGTTAGGGCTCCGTGCTTCCACTACAGGGGGCACAGGTTCGATCCCTGGTCAGGGAACTAAGATCCTGCATGCCTCCAAACCAAAAAACAAACAAAAAAAAGAAAGACTGAAGAAACTTCCCAGATCAAAGAAGATTAAGGAGAAATAACAGCTAAATGCAATATGTGACTCTGGATTGCATCCTGAACCAGAGAAAGGGCATTAATGGCATGATTTGTGAAATTAACTAATTGTAGATTAGTTATTAGTATTGTATTAGTGTTAGTTTCCTGCACTTGGTCATTTTACTATGGTTATTTATGATGTACTGGGTGAGAGGTATGTGGGAAGTCTTTGTGCTGTTTTTGCAAGTCAAATTATCTTAAAATGAAAATTAAAAAATCAAAAGGTAAAACCCTAGTGTGTTGGGTATTAAATGAAATGCACTGGTTTTGGTGACATTTTCTGTGTACTGTTTTTTTTTGTTTTTGTGTTTTGCATGTCATTCTTAAAGCAGAAATGAAATTGAAAGATCATACTTCTTCCTTTGTTGTTTTCAGGAACAGCTAAAGATGGCTGAATTTCTGGATGGCCAGGACACTCGACTGTGTGACAACTGGTAAGGAATCTAAGAAATGTTCTTGGAATGAGGACAGTTCTTTCCAGAGTTGGGTTATTTATTGGCAGGTTAAAATTGGAGCCATATAATACGTTGTGCAAATACGTGGGACTAAAGCTTTTTTAACAATTTTGGATAAAATTGCCCGTTCTAGAAATTCAACAACATGGTTGGTTAGGTAGCATAGAGTAGTGACTAGACTGATGGGATGAAGCTGGGATTCAGCGCTCTGGTTCCTACCATTAATTAGTTAATGACTTTTGGCAAGTCACTTGACTGCTTTGAAACCTCACTTTTCTGACCTATAGGTAAGGGAATTTATTTTTTGTCTTCCTGGAAAAATATTGTACTTTTAAACTTTTTTTTGCTTTTTTTTTAAAAAAAATTATTTATTTGGCTACACTGGGTCTTAGTTGTTGCATGCAGGGTCTTTAGTTGCGGCACGTGGGATCCAGTTCCCTGACCAGGGATTGAACTCGGGCCCCCCCTGCATTGGGAGCGCGGAGTCTTAGCCACTGGATCACCAGGAAAGTTCCTGCTTTTTAAAAGATGCTTAAAATATAATGAAATGTTCGGACTAGAGCAGTGTTTTTTTTTTTTTTTGTTTTGTTTTTTGCGGTACGCGGGCCTTTCACTGTTGTGGCCTCTCCTGTTGCGGAGCACAGGCTCTGGATGCACAGGCTCAGCAGCCGTGGCTCATGGGCCCAGCTGCTCCACGGCATTTGGGATCTTCCCGGACTGGGGCACGAACCCGTGTCCCCTGTATCAGCAGGCGGACTCTCAACTACTGCACCACCGGGGAAGCCCTAGAGCAGTGTTTTTTAAAGTACGTTGCAAGGATTTCCCTGAATGGCTACAGTGGCTGTCTTGAGGTTGATTGGGAGCAAGGTTTAGTGTGAACTTGGCTCTACATGTACAACCAGAGCAGCTCAACTGTTTTTTTTTTTTATATATATATAAATTTATTTATTTATTCTTGGCTGCGCTGGGTCTTCCTTGCTGCGCACTGGCTTTCTCTAGTTGTGGTGAGCGGGTGCTACTCTTTGTTGCGGTGCGTGGGCTTCTCATTGCAGTGGCTTCTCTTGTTGTGGAGCACGGACTCTAGGTGCCGCAGGCTTCAGTAGTTGTGGCATGTGGGCTTAGTAGTTGTGTCTCACGGGCTCCAGAGCGCAGGCTCAGTAACTGTGGTGCACGGGCTTAGTTGCTCCGTGATATACAGGATCTTCCTGGACCAGGGCTTGAACCCGTGACCCTTACATTGGCGGGCAGATTCTTAACCACTGTGCCACCAGGGAAGCCCCAGCTCAACTGTTTTTATAAAGGATTTTGCTGAAGGAATGTTCCACTGCTTTAAAAAAAAAAAAAAAAAAAAAGAAAGTCTAGTCAAAGTCTTCCAGCAGTCCAGTTTAATCATTATCATTTCATGATTCCAAAACTGTTAGTGGAAAGACTGGATGCAGACTTGAATGTCAAACTTTCTTATTTTGTTGTTTTTAACCGACAAGAGTGACAAGAAAGAGCAACTCTTTCTTGCTGAAACGAAACTTAAGAGTTCAGCTAGTAATTCCTGGTTGGGATTCCTGGTTGGGATTTCTCAAGAGCCTGGTATTTCAATGACATACAAATTCCCTTACTGAAAGCAAAAGAAAAAAGCAAAGCAGAACTATCTGTGCTATGTTTAACTTACCAAACTGTGTTAGAAGGTGAGAGATTTTTTTTTTTTTAAGTCAGTCACAGACCTCATTTTTTTAAAATAAATTTATTTTTAAAATTTATTTATTTTGGCTGCGTTGGTCCTTTGTTGCTGTGTGCGGGCTTTCTCTAGTTGCGGCGAGCAGGGGCTACTCTTTGTTGCAGTGCGCCATCTTCTCATTGCGGTGGCTTCTCGTTGCGGAGCACGGGCTCTAGGCACATGGGCTTCAGCAGTTGCAACACACAGGCTCAGTAGTTGTGGCACATGGGCTTAGTTGTTCCGCGGCATGTGGAATCTTCCTGGACCAGGGCTCGAACCCATGTCCCCTGCATTGGCGGGCAGATTCTTAACCACTGCGCCACCAGGGAAGTCCAGAGATTTTTTTTTTTCTGTTTTGAATGGTTATTAATTATTGGTTCAGTTTCATTAATAGATATAGGCCTATTCAGATTATCTATTTCTTTTTTTTAATTAAAAGTTTATTTTATTTTTTACAATTTTTAAAGTTACTTTCCATTTACAGTTAATACAAAATATTGCCTATATTCCCTGTGTTGTAAAATACATCCTTGAGCCCATCTTACAATACTTTGTACCTCCTGCTTCCCATCCCCTATATTGTTCCTCCCCACCCCCCACTCATAACCACTAGTTTCCTCAGTGTGTCTGTGAGTCTGCTGCTTTTTTGTTATATACACTAGTTGGTCATATTTTGTTAGATTCCACATATAAATGATATCATACATTTGCAACTATTTTCTCCCATTCAGTAGGTTGTCTTTTTTTAAAATCATTTCTTTATTTTTTTTCCCATGTTCAATATTAGTTATCTATTTTATACATATTGGTGTATACATGTCAATCCCAATATCCCAATTCTTCCCCCCCCACCCCCACTTTCCCCTCTTGGTGTCCATGCATTTATTCTCAGAGATGTTGATAAGGAAAATAGTTTGACCCAGATTGTTGAAAGGTTGAGCCAGATAAAAAATTTTATTTTTTTACTGCCTTTTTCTTTCTGCTCAGCTTCTTGGCAGCATTAGGATATAATCAGAACAACTGCTGGTCACAATATTCTTTCCCTGCATAGAATTAAGATTGTATTTCTGTGAGGGTGTCTTGCCTTATAGGGTATTTTTTCTCCTGTGCTACTATTACTTTTGCCATTTTAAAACTATTGTAGCTCTGTTTAGGTTTTATGTGTACTGTTCCTGATGCAAAGTGTAATAATCAATGATACAAATATTCACAAGGAAACATTGTGATTTTATAAGAAAACAGACAAATTGGCTTTAACATCAGTTAAGATATTCTTATTTTATCGGTCCACTCCAATTTGAAGGAATTTCAAACCTAGGACAGTAAATAAATAACTATGCTAAGGGAGTTTAAAAAAAAAGCAGGGGGCGGTAAGTTAATGGAAAGCTAATGAAAACAAGGTTATTCAAAGCCAAAGCAATTTATTTAAAGAAAAAAAGCAGATTAGCATGGAAAGCTGACTAAGCCAGCACAAACCTCCTGTCTGAGTAGTCCTGTTTAAATTCCAGGTTTTAAAATTTTGTCTCTAGAGTCATATTCCTGTTGTTCCTTAAGAAAAGTTAAGGTACTCATCAAAATATAAGCTGCGATTAAACCTGCTGGGCCAGTAAAAAGAATAGTTTGTTGTGATTGAAGATGTTTTTTGCATGTTATCTCTTTTATTACTGTATTGTCTGATTGATGGGAGAGTTTGCAGGAGAGTTTGCGTCTAGGGAACAGAAACTTCAGTGTTAGAAGGCTTTGACTTTTTACTTTTGCGTGGCTCGATGTGTTAAGCATTTGGAAGGCTCCTGGGGATTTTTCTGAAAGCCTTGGCTTGCCTTTCATTCATTTCTATCTAAAATGAATTTCATCTCTAACTTGGCTAGTCCTTCCTTGGGGCTTTTCGCAGTTTTATCTAGAATGGAATTGTGTTCTCATTTATCTCACTTAGAATGTCTTGATTTTATCTGTAAGTAGGTAGCAAGTATATTGGTATTTTGTCTGGTTAGTACATTTGGCGGAACTACCTTGGCAGTTAAATTTAAAAAGAAAGCAAAACCATCAGGCAACTGTTTCATGTAATCATTGCAAATAGCTTTTATCTTTTTCTTTCAAGGTTTCCCAAGAGGTGAAAATGTGTAATAGTAAATGCTCTGTGACCTTACCTAACAGCTGCTTTTGATTCTTGCTTCTTTATGTTATGGTCCTTAATATATTTTAATTCTAAAATTTTAGTGGCGTTATGTATGTAGAATGCTCTATGTCAAAATAGCCCTGTAAAATAAAAACTGTAGACATTTATTTTCTTGACTTTAAAAGAAAATTATTGTCAAAATTATGGAAAAAGAATGTAGAATCTCAGCACTGTAAGCAGTAGTTACTGGCTTTAATTTTTTGTGGCATTTGTGCACATAGGATTTGCAATCAGGATACAGCTTTGCTTCTTGCATTTTGTTGGTGTACCATATTTAACTAGCTGTTCCCTTAGAGTTTAGATATTTTTAATGGTTTTCAGTTTTTTACCATTTTATGACACTAGTGATAATCTTCATAATTCCAAGAGTGGAATTACTGGGTCTTTAACATATAATTACAGGGTCTTTAAATACTCTTTAAGCATATAATTTTATGGTCCTAGAGATGCATTTGTAGACAGTTTATTTTAAAAAATTTTTAATTATTATTTTTAAGTTAATTGATTAATTTATTTTCAGCTGCGTTGGGACTTTGATGCTGCGTGCGGGCTTTCTCTAGTTGCCGGGAGTGGGGGCTACTCTTCGTTGCAGTGCGTGGGTGGCTTCAGTAGTTGTGGCTCACGGGCTTAGTTGCTTCACGGCATGTGGGATCTTCCCGGACCAGGGCTCAAACCCATGTCCCCTGCAATGGCAGGCGGATTCTTAACCACTGCGCCACCAGGGAAGTCCTGTAGACTGTTGAAAAGTAGTGGTTTTATACTACCACTAGCAATATTTTAGAGTACTAGTTTCATAACATCTTTAATAGTGGGACTAATTTTAATATTTATTAGTTTAATAGAGTTAGATGATAACTTCCACTATATATTTTAATATTCCACAGTTTTGAAAAACTTAGGCTGGGTTAATTTAAAACCAGTGGTTTCCTTAGAAAGCTGGGAATTTTGGAGAAATAGGGGAAGTTAAATGTATTGAAACATTGGTCATTTCCCTCTTTATCCATTGGAGTTTTCTTCCCATTTCTCACACTTGATTGTTATTCTGTATCACCTTCCAGTTTTGGTATGAGAGCTGCCTTGATAGTTCTACTTTTGGATAAAAATGAATTTGCATTTTTTGGTGTCTTGGTCTTTGAGATTGGGAGTATGACTATCACTAGAGGCACATCATTCATCCTACTTTGAAATGTTTCTTAGACTATGAAGATAAAAACTATAAAAGAAATAAGCTATCTACAACTTAACGTGGGAGAAGGTTTCTATAGTATTCAGCTTCAGAGGCAAAATGGGTTATTAAAGATTTGTTGTGTAACTATCTGTATTTATCCTGTTCAGTATTTTATTTTCTGAAAATTTATTCTAGGTGACATACTTATAGGCACATTCTTTTAATGCATCCTTTAGTTAGACTGTGAAGTTGGAGCTTTCTCACGGTCATAACCAAATGAGTGAAAGGAAGGCCTTTGAATATTATGTGCCTCTAGTTAGAGTGTATATGTACTCTGGGAGAGGGGTTCAGGATTTCATTTCTGTACATTTCTGTAGTAAATTTCTGCAGTGAATGTAGTACATTTCTGTACATTTCTGCAGTGAATGTAGTACATTTCTGTACATTTCTGCAGTGAAGTTTATATCAACCCAGCCACAGAGCTTGGTCCCAATTAGCGTCTAGCCTGCTTTGAAAAGACACATTGGACATAAAGGAGGCAAGTTCCCCTTCCCCCACTGACGATCCCAAAGCTGGCATCTGCTCCTTTTGGTTTGATTTTTAGTGGAATAAAATCTACTGAGATTAAAGCTATCTGAGACTGAAAATAAATGGTAGGCTGTTTTTTAAATAATCCTGGAGTGGATCATTGTGCTTTGGGGCATGGATGGTTTTGGAAAAGCCTAGCTCAGCTAGCTCTTCCTGGCATCTGACTATATGCTGTTAGTTGTGATAAGCTCTGACATCTAGAAAGTGAGGCTGAGCTTTTAGAGATAGCGCATAGCACTGATAACGCAGAGTGTTGCACAGAAGACTCAAAACCTTCAGGAGTTAATTCTTGAAAAGCAGGGGTAGTAACAGTCGTAAGAGCTTATACACTAGATACTCACTAAAGAGAAATAATGGAGACTAAAGATTGGACAGGACAGATTTCCGTGTGATACCTCTGGGCATAGATGTCAGTAATTCTTGCCTTTTTCTCTGATCTATTTCTATAGCAAAAAAGAAATTCCTGTGTTTAACTTTACCATCCATGAGATCCACTGTCAAAGGAACATTGGTATGTGTCCTATCTGCAAGGAACCATTTCCCAAATCTGACATGGAGACTCACATGGCTACAGAACACTGTCAGGTGAACCACCAAGTACTTAGATGTTAATAAATGGATTATACTTGCTATTGTGTAATAACAAGTGAGCATGTTGTCACAAATAACTTACTGATTTTTGCTTCTTACCCTAGGTGACCTGCAAATGTAACAAGAAGTTGGAGAAGAGGCAGTTAAAGAAGCATGAGGTTAGTTGCCCTGCACTATGAAGGCAGTGAATTACCATGGAGCCAGTTCTGTTGAGATTACAGAGCCACATGCAGAGCAGAAAGCCAGTGTTGTTGAGTCTTTGTTCTCCACCAGCTCCATGCACACTGCCTCTCAAAGCCTATTTGAGACTTTGTTTGCTGCCAGATTTGACTGCATGGCTGCTGTGCTTTATGCTCAAGCCTCAGAGCCTTTTTCCCTTTGGAACCGAGTCATTTCTCCTGGGGTTTATTGGCAGGCTCACTTGAGTGCTAAACCAAGCCTGGGATTGCCAGTGTGGTACGACCTCTAGCATACAACCTGCCTTACATCTTATAATTTCATTTTGACTTCTTGATCACTTGGATGACATGCTGTTTACACCCAAAGAAATTCTCAGAGAGCATTTGATGAGAGAATATAATTTGGTCCCTAATTGAGATAAAATTGGCTGTAGTTGAATGAGTATGTGTGTGTGTATATATATATATGTATATACATATATATATATATGTATTTCTTTTTTTTTTTGAATGAGCCTATTCACCAGTTAAAAATCCCAACAACTATTTAGTTGGTGGTCATGCAAGAGTGTGTGTACGTATGTAAAAATTCATCAAGGTATGCATTTATGATTTGTGCATTTCATTCTATGTATCTAAAAAGACTATTAACTTATTAATTTATAATTTTAAAAGGTGATTCATATTCAATGTAGAAAACTTGGAAAATATAAAAAGAAAGAAAGAACTACTCATGACCCCACAGCTCAGAGATAAACATCTCATAAATAATTTAGCACTCTTACTGTCATTATTTTATCTAAGCATTTGACTTACGTTTTACTAGGCCTCACCAGCAAAAGGGGGGTTATGATTGAGGTCATATTAACAATAATAATAAGTATTTCTTTGGCTCTTAACATCTACTTGCTGCATAAAACAACTCCAATCAATTGTCCCCCTCTTCTCCTTTTTCTCCCAGCTATTTCTGGGAGTCATATGGTGATAACACCAATCATTATGAACGTACAAGTACAAAGTATTTCCTAACATTCCTGCAAGTCAGGCTATGACAGTTGTAGACCACAGATTAAAGAGTTAAAAAAAATTCTCCTTTAAAAAAAAAATGTTGACATTTTATTTGCTGTTCTTGTGAGTTACTAGCAATTTTTAGGGTTGTTAACAAAGTACTTTTATATTATGTGGTGTGTGCCAGCAATTATTTTCTCTTTTGCTTTTGAGTAACTTAAATCAATGGCATTTATCTGATAAAACTTTTCTTTAAAAAAACATCTTTCTGAATTGATATTATAGCTACATGGTATATGATTTTAAAGCCACAAAGCATATATATAAAAATTATCTCTCTTCCACTCCTATTCCTAAGCACTCTGTCAGTTTCTTATGTTTTCTGTAAGAGATATTCCATGCATATACAAAATGTGAAAAATGTTTGAAGTATCATTTAGAATAAAACTTGGGTTTAATTTGTATGAAAAGAAATTTTGCTCTTTGACACAGTGGTTATAAAGTGTCTAAACTTTAGAAGTGATGTTATATGAAAGTTCTGAGTTTAAGGTCCCAAGTTTTGGAATGTCCATATCATAGTAACATATTCTTTCTTATCTTTTTAAAGGAATATTAATTATTTAGTGCTTTAGTGGCGATTTCAAATTAAGTATAAAAGTTTTGTCCTTCATCTGCTGAATACATTCACATTCTTGGGGTCATCTTCATTGGTGATTCTTGACTTATTTGGTCAATTTAAAGCCAGTGCTGGGCTTCCCTGGTGGCGCAGTGGTTAAGAATTCGCCTGTCAATGCAGGGGACACGGGTTCGGGCCCTGTTCCGGGAAGATCCCACATGCCATGGAGCAACTAAGGCTGTGTGCCACAGCTACTGAGCCTGCGCTCTAGAGCCCGTGAGCCACAACAACTGAGCCCACGTGCTGTAACTACTGAAGCCTGAGTGCCTAGAGCCCGTGCTCCGCAACAAGGGAAGCCACCACAATGAGAGGCCTGCACACCGCAACAGGGAGTGGCCCCCGGTCGCCGCAGCTAGAGAAAGCCCACGCACAGCAACAAAAACCCAACGCAGCCAAAAATAAAATAAATAAATTTAAAAAAAAAAAAAGCCAGTGCTATATACAAATGTGCAGATTTGAAAAATCAGTGTCTTTCTAAAGGACAATCCCTTTTCCTCATTGCCAGGTACTTAAATCGGAGTAGTAAGGGGAAATTGGTCTGGGGGAGCTTTGACAAGCATATATGAATTGCTGTGCTTTTGCTCTTTGCTCCTGGGCTTCTCTGGCGGATTTTGGGTTACTTTGTAATGTGCGCACAAAATGATGGTAGGGTGGCTGAGTGAGTAGATTCCTTATAAGACTTTCTTTTCCTTTGTAGAACTTGGTGGCAGGACAAAGAGGGAAGGGGTGACTCTTAAATACATAGAAAACCATGGCAGGCAAAGCTAGGGTTGGAAGAGAATATTTTTGTAAATACTTTTTACTTTCCTTGCCCTGTACTTTATAAAACATGGCCTCTCTTAGATTCACATATTATCTGCCTCATTATTCTGTTTTGCAGGAGACTGAGTGTCCTCTACGACTTGCCCTTTGCCAGCACTGTGATTTGGAACTTTCTGTTCTCAAACTGAAAGACCATGAAGATTACTGTGGTGCCCGGACAGAGTTATGTGGCAACTGTGGGCGCAATGTCCTGGTGAAAGATCTGAAGACTCACCCTGAAGTTTGTGGGAGAGATGTGGAGGAAAAGAGAGATGAGGTTGCCATGCCGCCTAATGCATATGATGATTCTTGGGGTCAAGATGGTATCTGGATTGCATCCCAACTCAGACAAATTGAGGCTCTGGACCCACCCATGAGGCTCCCTCGAAGGCCCCTGAGAGCCTTTGAATCAGAACTTTTCCAAAGTAGAACCACCAACCAAAGGAGCATGACAGCCCAGTTTCCAATTCAGAATAATCTATGTGAGTTGTGTTTGGGATTAGAAAACTGGAATGGTATCAGATCTTAGGGCTGGTAGGAACAGGGCTTTGGAGCCAAATAGATCTTAATTATAGAAACCTGATTGTAGCTGGGTAACATAAGGAAGAATACTTAACTTTCCTATAGATTGGAATAACAGAACCTCTTTGCTATTGGATTTTTGTTGGATGACAGTTAGGGTTGACGGATGACAATGCTGTTAATAGCTGACACTGAGTATACCCTATGTGCTTAAAAGGCATTTACAAAGTGCTTTAGATGTATTAACTCATTTAGTTCTCACAACAGTTTTATGAGGGTGGGTCAGTGGTAGAGCTGGGATTTGAATTCAGGCAATCTGACCCCATGCTTTAAGCCATCCTGCTATAATGCAGAAAATACATATAAAATGCCTAGCACAGTGCCTATCTCTTAGTTATAGCTCATTAATATTGTTTATTAATAAAAGTTAGAATAATAATGGAAGCTTTTATCATGGCAGACTTAACATTTGGAGTCCCATGAGCACTGAAGGGCTGGGCCTCTTTTGTTCCTGCACAGATTCCTATAAACCTTGAATATTTGCTAGGCATGGACTTGAACTAAGGGATGGCACCATCTTTAACGTTTCTTGAATACTGGCTTTTTTTTTTCTTCCCCAGTGGAAGAACAAGAAAGGCAGGAAAGGAATAGAAGCCGACAGACCCTCAAAGAGGGTGGTGAAGACAGTGCAAACTTGGATTTCATGTTGGCCCTAAGTCTGCAAAATGAAGGCCAGGCCCCCAACTTGGCAGAGCAGGACTTCTGGAGGGTCATATGTGAGGCAGACCAGTCCCATGAAGGTCCCGGTGCTCTGAATGACATAAGGGGTATGTTTGTTTACACTAGCCTCTGTCTCTACAGTTTTTTAAAGTCTTACACTAAACAATTTATATAAAATTGAAAGTTTTTCATGAGATAGAATTTTTTTAAAATTTTGTTCATTTGCTTTTCCCAACTTTTATTTATTTACTTATTCATTCATTCATTTACTTATTTACTTATTTATTCATTCATTCTTGCATGCATGCATGCATGCTGCCCAGTTGTGTCTTAGTTGTGGCACGTGGGATCTTTAGTTGCAGCATGTGGGATCTAGTTCCCTGACCAGGGATTGAACCCAGGCCCCTGCATTGGGAGCGCAGAGTCTTAACCACTGGACTACCAGGGAAGTCCCTGTCATATTTTTAAACATGTTAAAAATACTTGTTTTTCTATTGTGTCTGAAAATATACCTAAAGTCTATTTTTTGCTATTTGCTGTTTCTACTGACTCAACGGTGGCTTGCTGCTTCCCTCTGTGTGCTTGCGTGCGTGCGTGCGTGTGTTTTAACATTAAGTTTTCTGGTGTGTTCCTCTGAGGGTATTTATATATGCTTCTAGCAGGCTCCTGGGGATACTACTGACTGGAATAATTTTAAATTGAAGTTTTGGCCTGGGCTTCTTAAAACCATAAATGTGAATTTATGTAAAAACATAAATGTAGATTCTCTACTCAAACCCACGTAAAGGCCAAACTCTGGTTACTGTTCCTTAGTAGAGATTTTTCTCTCTGCTATGTAGAGCCAAAACTTAGTTAGGCAACTTTCCTTACCTCCTCGCATCGTTCACCCTCCCTTGTTCAACAGTCTGACTGAGGCTGTTGTGTTTTGGGATGCCTGGGATTAAAATTACTCTTATTTATTGGGGTTGGCCAAAACGTTCTTTTGGGTTTTTGTAACATCTTACAGAAAAACCTGAACGACCTTTTTGGCCAACCCAGTATTTTCTCATTTAAGTTACTTTTATTCAGCATCTTTTGTTTATATTTTGTACTGGGAGGGTTTTTCTTCTCAGGATATTTGTCTTCCAGTAATATCCAAGCCTCAGTTTCTTCATCTGTAAAATGAGGGTCATGTGGATCTACTTCATAACATTTTTCCTGAGGATTGAAATAATGCACAGAAGGTTTTTAGATTACTGACTAGGGTTATGACACATTTAATTTCTTTCTTAATTGGAGTAGTGGGTAAACTACTACTTTACTGCTTCTCAGGAAATGGTGACAAGTAAATCTCTTTCTGTAGTGCAGGTTTTTTGCTTAGGGTTTGTCTCTTAAATAGTTTCCCTTCAAGGATTTTCAGCCCCACAAATTGCTATGTCCAAGAAATTGCAAAGGAAATCAGACTTTCCTATCAAACCCCCCAGGGGGGATAAAAGGTAGAATCAGGTTTGTTTTTGTTCGAGTCTGACTGTGTGGCCTGATACCTAGGTGCAGCTGATGAGACCATGTTGCCTTGTGAATTTTGTGAGGAGCTCTACCCAGAGGAACTGCTGATTGACCATCAGGTGTGTTGTGAATTACCTGAGGGCTTTAAGCTTTAGGGAGGAATATGTGCAGGCCCTATTGGTGTTGCAGGCCACACGAGATCTTGAGCAAACTATTTTAATACAACTCCTGTGATAGGAGTAGCAACTGTGTTTTTAACCCTGGGGTGACTGACATGTGGGCATGAGAACTCAGCCTCATTCCCTCTTGGGCAAAGTAACATTTACACCAGCAGGCCCAGTTGCTGACTCCGTTCTGTGGTGATAGTGTACATCTCTACTGACCCTCTTGTAATCTGGTCTCATCTCATGGTACATTTGATTTATTGGAGCCATACTGAAGTCCTTGCAGTTCCCGGGAGGGTCAGGAATCTGTTTTGCACTTTACTTTTCTGCCAGCTACCCCGCTTCCTTAACACACCCCTCACTCATAGACTCAGTTCAGACATGACTTTCAGGAAACCATCCTGTGGAATGCTCTGAAGGCTAGGCCAGAGGTCCCACCTGCATGCTCCCCGCAAGTCCTGTGCCCACAGCTCTCTTAGCCTGTTACCCTCACCCTGTGGTGTTGTCTTGCTGATCCCCTGTTGGTCTGCACCACTCGGCTGAGTTCCTTGAGAACAGGTTCTGGGTTTTCTTAGTTTCTGGAATCTCTTAACGCCTGGTATATGAAAGGTGTCAGGTATTTTGAATGATTGAAGGTTCTTGTGCTATTTAGGAATGATTAGAGAGTAGCCTTTGTGTTTGAAGAGTGGCTCCACTGATGGAGGGAGCCACTTTTCCCCTCAACACTTACTCTCTGATTTGGTTTGGCCTAGTCTGGCACTTCCATAGCTGTTAAGTAGTCCCTGTGCTCTGGGTGGAACATGCATTCCCCCCGTAAGTGGAACAATACAGCATCTGAATACATCTAGTATTTGGTTTGGGAGTAGCATGAGAAAATCCATTAATAGGGATAACAAAGAATATTTGGGCCTCTCTTACTGTATGACGGTGGGAAGAATCTTGAATCTTTTCAAATTAATTTAAAAAGAATAATCACATTAACACAGTAAAAAAAAAATTAAAACAGTACAGAAATGTTTAAAATAAAAGCAAAGTGAGTGTTCCATCTGTGTTCCTCTGACCCTTCTTAGTCCCTCTTCCCAATATTAAACATTATTAAGATTTTGTGACTTATGGAAAATATTTTCAGAATTTAGTTTGTTCCTTAACCTCTGCTTTTTTTTTTTTTAACCTATGTTTTTTGAGACAGACGAGTTGTAACCCTTCATGTGCCTTACCTCCGATCAGTGTGGGCAATGCTTCTCCCAAAGGGGTGGAGGACCCCGATGTCATCTTCCAGAAGTTGATGCAGCAGGCTGCAAGTAACCAGTTAGACTCTTTGATGGGCCTGAGCAGTTCACCTTCTGTGGAGGACAGCATCATCATCCCCTGTGAATTCTGTGGGGTCCAGCTGGAAGAGGAGGTGCTATTCCATCACCAGGTAAGAACACTTGGAGGACCTGTCCACTTCTTCCATCCTGTTGATCCTCTGAGCGAACCTGAGGCTTTTAGAGCCAAGAATGCCTCTTTGGCCTTTAAGTTGTGTGCATACCTGATCTGGCTACTGGCCATGTCCTGTTTTGTGAGCTGTCTGAGGTATAAAGTACCTCAGGCCTTTGGACTTTCTCTGCCTTCTGGCAGTGGAAACCATCCCGTCACTAGCTGTGGCCCAAGGAGCCAGGACTCCATTTAAGCAGGCATGGAGGACTTGCCAGAGGGTTTAGAAAAGCATTTCCCTGAGGTCATCGACAATTTCTACTTTTGACCAGGTGGGTTCTTCCCTGTTGGGGTGGCACTTGCGTCTTGCATTCCAGGAGACTGGGATCTAATTCTAGCTTTGCCATATGGTTGGTCTAAGATAGGTCCCATTCCCTCACTGGGGACATCTGTAAATGAAGGAGTTAAACTAGATAATCTGAAGTCCTTTTTCAGCTTTTGCAGTCTAGGATGCCAGCATCTTAATGGAAGATACGTTTTCTGCCCCATCTTGTTTGTCGTGGGAGCTAACACTGAAGGTATTTCAGGGGCATTTCTGTAATCAATGCCCTATAGCTAGCTGTTGCTAGAACACCACACATTGCATTTCTGTAATAAAGACTTTTGCCTTTGGATCAAGCAGTAGATAAGTCACTGCTTGTTGTCTCCTCAGGAGACTACAAAATAAGCAGTGGTGCAAATACTCTGTTGTCAAAATGTAGACATGCTTTTCTGGGCTCCTAGGACCAGCCCTTCTTTCATCCCTGAACAAATCAGAGAGTGCTTCTGTCAGTGCTAGTTGGAATGATTGCTCTGTTCCAGGTGTGCTTCCTCTTAGTCCCAGGCCCTTCCTCTCAGTGGTTGTCAAAGTCATCCTGTCCCATCGACACCCCCCCCCCCTCCAGCCTCCCCATAAGGTGTGTTCACCCAACCTGCTGTTCCTTCCTTTCCTCCCGCTGCTCCCTCTCTGAGGAATGACTCAGTCCAGAGGTACTAATTCTGGTTTTTCTTGTTAGGACCAGTGTGACCAACGCCCAGCTACAACAAACAACCACATGTCGGAGGGGATTCCTAGTCAGGATCTCCAGCCTCGACAGACTTCACCAGAGCTACCCAAGAGGCGTGTCAGACACCAGGGTATTAGCCAGGGATGAGCCAAGGCTGCAGGTCTGCTGCTGCCTTGGGCCTGCTTTCCACTTCTCATCTGCTACTCTAAAATGGGTTTTACCTTCATCCCAAATTAGCAAGCATAGTACGAGCTCACTGGGGACTCCCTTGGGGCTACCTGTGGTCCTGTGTTAGACTCAGGTGTCTCTGGTGTGTAGCTTTATAGGGTAATGGCTTTGGGGACAGCCATGAGCTATGCATATCAGTCAGTGCTTATTCAGCCGCTGGTCCCTGTCAGTACATTTAGCGGATGATTGGAAGATAATTTTCAGCCTTACTGTGGCTGCCCTGGGCCCCTGCTTCTAGTTGAAATATGCTCAACTAGAGTAGGATAATCAAACTTATTATCAGTATTCTTATTATGTAATAGTCTCACAACTAGGCAAGTAAAATTGCTTTTGAAACCCCGTTGCCATTAGAAGCCCAAAGCCAATTAGAAATGATTCTTCAAAGTTTGCTTGTGCACCATTGTTGACTAGTTAGTGAGGACTTAGGCGGTAAGTGTACAGTGTGGATTAATGTTTCCAACCCTGTCCTGGAGACATGGGTTTCAGCATCCTTTAGGGATGAGGCAGTCATCTTTTACCCAGCATCTTTTGTTCCTGCTCCAAATCCAGCACTAATAGCAAGAGCAGCCTTTTCCCTAAAGCTGGTGCTCTTTTCTCTTCTCAGGAGACCTGTCTTCTGGTTACATGGATGATATCAAGCAGGAAATGGCCAAAGGGCCCACCTATCCTCTCCCTGCCAGCAGACCCACTAACAATATGACGGCTACTTCTAACCGCCTGACAACATCCACATCAGGCCCCAGACCTGGGTGCCAGCCCAGCCCTCCTCGCGCTCTGAAGCTCAACAACTTAGACAGCCAGGGCATCCAGGGGCACAATCGAAACAGCCATAATGGGGCCCTGGCTCCTGGGCACGTTCCAGTGGTTCACTCTGCTCGAAGTCTCTACCCAGAAAACCTTGTGCCCTCTTTCCCCCGTGGGCCTTCAGGGAGATGCGGAGCAAGGTGAGAATCAGTGGCCTGGGAGTGGAGCTTGTGGGTGGCTCAGGAGAACGTGGAAGTGTGGACTTCGCTTGTATCGTGGCCTGATTCAAAACGTTCCTTTGCTCTGTGTGTTTTTTTTTTTGTTTTTTTTTTTTTTGCGGTACGCGGGCCTCTCACTGCTGTGGCCTCTCCCGTTGCGGAGCACAGGCTCCGGACGCGCAGGCCACGGCTCACGAGCCCAGCCGCTCCATGGCATGTGGGATCTTCCCGGACCAGGGCACGAACCCGTGTCCCCCGCATCGGCAGGCGGACTCTCAACCACTGTGCCACCAGGGAAACCCCTGTGTGGTTTTTTATTCATTAGTTTTATCTGCTACTGGAGAGCTGCTTTTGTCTGGTTCCAGCTGTTCTGTTCTGAGTTTTCTGACTTTTGCTTGGGGCATCTCGGGAACTAGTTTCCAATCCTTCTCTTTCAGTGGCAGGAGTGAAGGTGGCAGGAACCCCCGGGTCACCCCCACGACCGCCAGCTACCGCAGCAGAACTGCAAAGGTGAGCGGGATCCAGCCCAGAATGCTCATTGAGGACTCAGAAGTGGGTGGGCTGGTATGGTTCTTGAAGTCAGAAGCAGCTGGGCAACAGGCCGGTTGTGGCTGAGGACTGTTCTTATGCTTTTGATGAGGAGGTTTCCATAGAAGCCTGACATTTCTGGCGCTCTTCAGGAGGAGTGCTGCTTTCTTACTTTCTACGTAAACTTCGTCTGTGTTCTATTGTTCAACAGGCAAAACCCTCCAAGCAGCAGGGAGCTGGGGATGCAGAGGAGGAAGAGGAGGAGGAGTAACAGTGTCTGCAGGGAACTTGCGCATCGGTTCCATCTTTCCTGCACAAGTTGCCGTGGTGCAGCCCCGCCCCTTGGGTTCTGTGGGTAGGGGCCATCTGACAGATGTAACTTTTTCTAGGCTATGGCCATTTTGTGTCTTTTGAGATTGTGCTGTGGGAGTTTGGGGGTTTGAGGGAGGGTTAGCAGGGAGGCTGTTGAGAATGTTTCAGCTTTAGCTGCTGCCTTTTGGCAGCATAAGTTACGGCCTCTTGGCCCACCAGGGCTTCATCTTTTGACATGCTGTCACCACTGCTTCATGGTGCTGTGTGGTCCTGGTGAAAAGAGGGAGGGTTCTAGAAACCTGGTCCCCACCAGTGAGGTGATGCTCTTCATGTGGTGGCCTAAATTGGGGAACTTTTGGATATCCTCTCCTGTGTACTGCCCATCCTCACTCTAGAATTTGGGTCTCTGGTGTGCGTGGAGGAGCTTTGGTAAAGTGTTCAGGCCAGTTGCAATATGTGTTAGGAACGAGGTTTGGAGATGAGTTGAGCCACAGGTGAGCGGACTATGTACAGGCTTTGTTTTAATCTGCTTCTTTGGCATTTGGCATCACTGCCTTCTGTTTCTGATGGGGAGCATGGCTCCTTTGCCTTCACTGCCTTCTGATGGGAAAGGCTGGGGGCTCTCTGTCCCCTCCAGGGCCATGCTGGGCTCTGCGCTAATCAGGAGTGAGGCCTAAGCTCATGGCTTGCTCTGAAAACCAAGAATCAGAGCCCCCTCCCCCTCTTTTTATTTTACTGTTATTATTATTATTATAATTATTAACATCCTTGTGATAGAAATAAAGTTTGTACTTGGAGTTCAGCTGAGTCTTGTGGTTCCTTCTCCTGTGTGCTCTTTGGAGACTTTAGGGAGACCAGAGTGGATTGGAGTCAGCTCTGAAGAATGGGGGAAGGTGAGCAGGGCTAGGTTTTCTCTGTGCTTCTTGGAACCCCAGCAGATCCAGCATCATCCTTCTCAGAGTGCCAGACATTCAAGGTATAGTTTTCTCTTTTACTGGAGTTGGAGGAAACTGACAGGTGGCTGCAGCTCTGGGGATGATTTGGGGTGGGCTGGGGGCTGCCTCCAACTGAAGAGAGGAAGGCAGATTCCTCAGAAGCCTCAGTCCTGAGAGTTGTTGAACCTTAGCAGCATTATTCATTACCCCTCAGCACCTCATACTTTGCCCTGGACCATCTAGTACCTTAGCTCATTTTGAGCTCATTTGTTTTTCTCTCAACAACCTAGTGGGGGTGGGAAAGGTAGGAAGAATTGCCCCAATTTCATATGTGGAAAGGAGTGACTTGCGTAGGCTATGCAGCTAATTCATGACAGCCGGGACTCTGAATTATACTGAGATAAAGAAAAAGGGGGACTTCCCTGGTGGTCCAGGGATTAAGACTCCATGCTTCCACTGCAGGGGGTGTAGGTTCAAAAAAGGGGATGGAACCCAGGCTCATGGCAGTGAAATCGCCAAGTCCCAACCACTGGACTGCCAGGGAATTCACTATTTATTTCCTCTTCCGTGAACTTTGATTGTTTGTGTCTTTCAAGGAATTTGTCCATTTCAGTAAGTTGTTTAACTTATTAACATAAGGTATTCATAATATTCCCTCCCTTATTATTTAAAAAATATCTGTAAAGTTTGTAGTGATGTCACCTCTTTAATTTCGTTTGTTGATAATTTGTGTCTTTTCTCTTTCCCTAATGTGTTTGGCTAGAGCACGGATCTCCAAATTTTTCTTTGATAAAAGCCAAATAGTAAATATTTAAGGTTTTGCAGGCTATACTGTGTGTATTTCAACTACAGTAAGCCCCCTACATACCAACCTTCAAGTTGTGAACTTTCAAAGATGCGAACGTGAGTTTGTGTGTCCAGTCATGTAAGTTAGTTCACGTGTCTGGTGTACATTGTCACGTGTGTGCATCCTCTACAAGTGGCTGTGTTTCTGTGTACTGTACAGTACTGTATGGAGTACAGTAGTACGGTATCTTTATTTCAAGCCCAGGACGTCTAGAAGCAAACGTAAAAGCAGCAGTAATGTAGCTGGTACTGCTAAGAGGCGCCAGGAATTGGAGGCCCAGAGAAAGGACGAAGAGAGACAAGAGGAAGAAGAAGTAAATGAAGAACCGAAGAGATTCATGACGCAGGAAATGGCAAGGGAATTTTCTTTATCTGAGGAGGCACTGTTAGTTTTTGAGGCATAGGAACCGAATGTAGAACGGTACACGAAGGTTACAGCAGCCAAAGTGCAATCCAGTGCTACCATGTCACCTATGACGAGAAAAAAAGGAGCTAGACATCACTGGATCGTTTTCTCAGGAGGGTAGATAGAATTGAATCCAGCAAGGAACCAGAACCTGTGCCATCAACATCAGGCATGAGTGAAATAGCAGCTTGCCCTGTGTCTCCTATTGCTGGCAATCCTTCAGCTCTACCGTCTCCCACCTCCTCGCCCTCCTCCAGTCAGTAACTTTTCTTGCCTGTTCCCTCGATGCCAGCCTCTGTATGCCAGCTGTTGCACTGTACTACTGTACTTTTCAAGGCACTGTACTGTAAGATTAAAAATGTTTTCTCTATTGTGGGTTTTTTTATGTATTATTTGTGTGAAAAGTATTATAAACCTATTACAGTACAGTACTATGTAGCCGATTGTGTTAGTTGGGTACCTAGGCTAACTTCTATTGCACTTAATGAACTCACTCTAGGAATGGAACTCGTTCATTTGTACGGGACTTATTGTACTCAACAACGCTGTTACAGAGTGAACACAGCCATGGACAATACACAAATGAATGGGTGAATAAAACTTAATTTACAAAAGCAGGTAGCTGGATTATGGGCCATAGCAGGGCAACTACTGGGTTAGAGATTTATCAATTATATTGATCTCAGAAAATCAACTTTGATTCCATTGATTTCCTTTACTGTTTTTCTGCTTCCATTTCATACATTTCCTATTCTGATTTTTATCACTTCCTTTCTTTTGCTTACTTTGAGCTTAATTTTTTCTTTACCTAGTTTCTTAAGGTCAAAGTTGAGGTCACTGTTGAGATCTGACTTCTTTTTAAATATAACTGTTAAGTGCTTTACCTGCATCTCACAAACTTGATGTGTCTTTTCATTTCATTCAGTTTAAAGAACTTTGATTTCTTCTTTGATTTATGGGCTATTTATTAGTGTGGAATCTAGTTTCCAAATATTGGATATTTTCCAGATTTGTTTTTGTTATTGTTTTTAATTTCACTGTGGTCAGAGAACATACTCTGTATGACTTGAATCTTTTAAAATTTATCGAGACTTCTTGTGTCCGTAGAATATTCTCCAGGCCATGATTGTTCTGTATGTACTTGAAACGAATGTGCATTCTGTTTTGGTTGGATGAATGTTATAAAAATGGCAGGTGGGTCAACATTGGTTGATAGTGTTTTTCAAGCCTTTATATCCTTACTGATTTTCTGTTTACTTGTTCTATATATTATGGAGCAGGAAATCTCTTATTATAATTGCGGATTGTCTGTTTTTCTTATAATTCTATAATTTCTGTTCCATTATTTTCAAGTCCTGTTATTACATGTGTAAATACTTATGATAGTTGTGCCTTTGTTTAATTGGCCCCTTTATTATTATGAAATGACCTTCTGTATTCTTTGTAATATTTGCTGTGAAGTACACTTTGATATTAATATAGCAATCTTAATAATATTAACAGTCCTCAGCTTTCTTAGTGTTAGCACAGTACATCTTTTCCATCCTTTTATTTTAATTCCTATTTGTATCTATATATTTAAAGTGGGTTTCTCAAAGACGGCATATAGTTGGGGTTTTTTTCCATTGTTTTTTGTCTTGGTTTTGGGTCCATTCAGACAATCTGTCTTTTAATCGAGGTGTATAGGCCATTTACATTTAGTGTGATTATTGATATGATTGGGTTTAAATATATAATTTTCTCTGTCTTTTTTTTTTCTCTTTTTCTGCTTTCCTTTGGATACTTTTTATAATTCCACTGTACCTCTTTTGTTGACTTATTAGTTATTACTGTTTATTGTATTATTTAAGTAGTTGTTTTTTTGTGTGTGTGGTACGCGGGCCTCTCACTGCTGTGGCCTCTCCCATTGCGGAGCACAGTCTCCAGACGCGCAGGCTCAGTGGCCATGGCTCACGGGCCCAGCCGCTCCACGGCATGTGGGATCTTCCCGGACCGGGGCACGAACCTGTGTCCCCTGCATCGGCAGGCGGACTCTCAACCACTGTGCCACCAGGGAAGCCCTAAGTAGTTGTTTTAGGGTTTATGGTATATACTTTTTTTGGCCGCGCCACATGGCATGTGGGAATCTCTGTTCCCCAACCAGGGATCAAACCTGTGCCCCCTACAGTGGAGGCCCGGAGTCTTAACCACTGGACCACCAGGGAAGTCCCATAGGGTTTATAATATGCAGTTTTAACTTTTCAGTCTACCTTCAAGTGATATTATGCCATTTCATGTTTGATATTACAACAGCATATTTCATTTCTCTCCTCCCAGGCTTTGAGCTATTGTCATAGTTATTTCTGCCTTTGTTACAAATCCCCAATATACTGTTGTTTTCTTTATAAACAGTCAATTATCTTTTAAAGAGATTTAAATAGGAAAAGTATCTTTGGGAGTTCACTGGCAGTCCAGTGGTTAGGACTCAGCGCTTTCACTGCCATGGCCCCAGGTTCAATCCCTGGTTGGGGAACTAAGATCCTGCAAGCCGTGTAGTGTGGCCAAAATAAATAATAATTTAAACAGACAGAAGGTTATTCCCATATAGATTTTTGGTTTGCAGTTACCATGAGGTTTTGATATAGCAGTCTATATATATACAAGATTGTTTTAAGTTGCTGGTTTTTTAATTTGAAATGCGTTTCCAATATCCTGCATTTGTACTCTCCTCTCGATTGCTGGTTTTGAAATCATATTTTTGTGTGGATGATTTTCTACCTTTACTGTATGTTTGCCTTTACCTGTGAGCTTTCCCATTCGTGATTTTCTATCTTCTAGTTTTGTCCTTTTCTTTTCTCTCTAGATAAGCTCTTTTAGCATTTGTTATAAAGCCGGTTTGGTGGTGCTGAATTCTCTTAGCTTTTGCTTGTCTGTAAAGCTTTTGATTTCTCCATTGAATCTGAATGAGAACCTTGCTGGGCAGAGTATTCTTGGTTGCAGGTTTTTCCCTTTCATCACTTTAAATATATCATGCCACTCCCTTCTGGCCTGCAGAGTTTTTGCTGAAAAATTAGCTGATAACCTTATGGGGATTCCCTTGTATGTTATTTGTTGCTTTTCTCTTGTTGCTTTTTTTTTTTTTTTTTTTTTTGGCTATGTTGGGTCTTTGTTGCTGTGTGCGGGCTTTCTTTAGTTGTGGAGAGCGGGGGCTATCCTTTGTTGCGGTGCACTGGCTTCTCATTGCGGTGGCTTCTCTTGCTGCAGAGCATGGGCTCTAGGCGTGTGGGCTTCAGTAGTTGCAGCACGCAGGCTCAGTAGTTGTGGCACACGGGGTTAGTTGCTCAGTGTCATGTGGGATCTTCCCAGACCAGGGCTCGAACCCATGTCCCCTGCATTGGCAGGTGGATTCTCAGCCAGTGCACCACCAGGGAAGCCCATCTCTTGTTGCCTTTAATATTTCTCTTTGTCTTTAATTGTTTTAAAAACTTATTGGAGTATAGTTGATTTACAATGTTGTGTTAATTTCAAGTGTACAGCATAGTGATTCAGTTATACATATACATATATTGATTCTTTTTTTATTCTTTTCCCATATAGGTTATTATAGAATATTGAGTAGAGTTTCCTGTGCTATACAGTAGGTCCTTGTTTGTTATTTTACATATAGTAGTGTGTGTGTGTGTTAATCTGAAGCTCCTAATTTATCCCCGCCCCCTCCATGTTTCCCCTTTGGTAACCATAAGTTTTTTCTTTTTTTCTTTTTTTGCGGTACGTGGGCCTCTCACTGTTGTGGCCTCTTCCATTGCGGAGCACAGGCTCCGGACGTGCAGGCTTAGCAGCCATGGCTCATGGGTCCAGCCGCTCCACGGCATGTGGGATCTTCCCGGACCGGGGCACGAACCCACGTCCCCTGCATCGGCAGGCGGACTCTCAACCACTGCACCACCAGGGAAGCCCCATAAGTTTGTTTTTGAAATCTGTGAGTCTGTTTCTGTTTTGTAAATAAGGTCATTTATATTATTTAAAAAACATTAAATTCCACATATGAGTTCTTTTTCTTTAATTTTTGTTAATTTGAATACTACCTGTATTGGTGTGTTCCTCTTTGAGTTTATCCTGTATGGGACTCTGCACTTCCTAGACTTGAGTGTCTCCTTTCCCATGTTAGGGAAGTTTTCAGCTATTATCTCTTCAAATATTTTCTTAGGCCCTTTCTCTCTTCTCCTTCTGGGAGAAGAGAGAAATGTGAATGTTGGTGCATTTAATGTTATACCAGAGGTCTCTTGGACTGTCCTCATTCTTTTCATTCTTTTTTCTTCAGTCTGTTCCACAGCAGTGATTTCCACCAATCTGTCTTCCAGCTCACTTATTCACTCTTCTGCCTCATTTATTCTGCTACTGATTCCTTCTAGTGTATTTTACATTTAAGTTATTATATTGTTCATCTCTCTTTGTTTTTTAAATCTTCTAGCTCTTTGTTAAACATTTCATGTATTTCTGTCTGTGCCTGCATTCTTTTTCCAAGATCTTGGATCATCTTTACTATCACTACTCTGAATTATTTTTCAGGAAGATTGCGTATCTCCACTTCACTTAGTTTTTCTTCTGGAATTTTATCTTGTTCCTTCATCTGGAAAATATTTTTCTCATTTGGTCTTAACTTTCTGTGTTTGTAGCCTCTGTTCCTCAGGCAACAAGATTGTAGTTCCTCTCGCTTTTGGTGTCTGCCCCCTGGTGGGTAAGGTTGGTCCAGGCTTGTGCAGGCTTCCTGGTGGCAGGGACTGGTACCTGCCCACTGGTGGGTGGAGCTGGGTCTTGTCCCTCTGGTGGGCAGGGCTGTATCAAGGGGTGTGTTTAGAGATGGCTGTGGGATCAGGACGACTTCAGACAGCCTGTCTGCTGATGGGTGGGGCTGTGTTCCCGCCCTGTTGCTTGTTTGGCCTGAAGTGTCCCAGCACTGGAGCCTGCAGGCTGTTGGGTGGGGCCAAGTCTCAGTGCCAAAATGGTGACCTCTGGGAGAGGTCATGCCAATGAATATTGGCTGGGGCCTCCACCACAGTTGTCCTTTCCCCCACAGTGAGCCACAGCTGACCTATGCCTCCCCAGGAGACCCTCCAAGATCCACAGGTAGGTCTGGCTTAGGCTCCTATGGAGTCACTGCTTTGCCCTGGGTTCCAGTGCACGTGAAACCTTGTGTGCACCTTCCAAGAGTGGAGTCTCTGTTTCTTCCAGTCCTGTGGAGCTCCTCCACTCAAGCCCAACTGGCCTTCAAAGACAAATGCTCTGGGGGCTCCTCCTCCCAATGCCAGACCCTCAGGTTGGGGAGCCTGACATGGGGCTCAGAACTTTCACTCCTGTGGGAGAACCTGTGATGTAATTATATTTGTTTGTGGGTCACCCACCTGATGGGTATGAGATTTGATTATATCATGAAAGTGCCCCTCCTACCACCTCGCTGTGGCTTCTTGTCTTTGGATGTAGAATATAGTTTTTGGTAGGTTTGAGTCTTTTTTTGTCAATGGCTATTCAGCAGTTAGTTGTGATTTTTGTTTGTAAGTGAGAGGACGTGAGCTCAAGTCCTACTCTGCCATCTTGTCTCCTCACTTTATCACTGATTTTAAGCAACTTGGTTATAATGTGCCTTTGTACAATTCTGTGGCATTAAGTACATTCACATTGTTCTGCAACCATCACTACTACCTATTTCTTTGCTTCTTTAAATTCATTAAACATCTTGCATCTTTGAGTTTATAGCTTTCAACCAAATTCAGAAAAATTTCAGCCATTTTTTCTTCAGATATTTGTTTGTTTCTCCATTTTCCCTGTCTTTGGGGGATTAAATTTACGTATATATTAGGCCACATGAAGTTGCCCCATAGCTTATTGGTACTCTTTACACTTTTTTGGATTCTTTTGTCTGTGTTCAGATGGATAGTTTCTATATGTCTCCAAGTTCACTAAATCTTCTGTAGTCTGATTTGTTGTTAATTCCTCCAGTGTAGTTTTCATTTGGGACATTGTAATTTTTATCTCTGGAAGTTAAATTTGGGTTTTTATATTTCTCAGGTCGCTACTTAATATGTAGTTATAATAACTGTTTTAATTCCCCTGGTCACTAATTTATCATTTGTGTACTTTCTGGGTCTTCTTGTGTTGATTTTTTGTATGTTTGGTGGTTTTGATTGGATGCCAGATATTCTGAATTCTACCTATTTTGGTGCTGGGTATTTTTGTATTCCTATAAATATTGAGCTTTGTTTCTCATACTTAGTTACTTGGAAACAGTTTGATCCTTCTAGATCAAACTTTTAAGCTTTATTAAGTGGGACCTGAGCAGTGAGTAGCCTAGGGCTAATTTTGCTCCGCTACTGAAGCAAAACTGATGCCCCATAAACTGTGTTTTCCACACTGGCTGTTGGGAAAAGGAACTATTTCCTGTTCTTTGACAGCTCTAATCCTTTTGGCTGGTTCTTTCCCCAGCCTCTGGCAGTTTCCTTACATGCATGGGATTATCAGTACTCAGTGAACACTTGAGTGGCATTCTCAGCAGATCTATAGAGCTCGCTCTCTGTATAACTCTTTCCTTTTTGGTACCCTGCCCTGTAAACTAGCTGCTTTGGTCTACTTGGATGCCTCGACTTCTCATCTCAGGGAGACTGTTGGGTTCCACCCTCAGTTTCTCCTCCCTTTGCTGCTGACAACTCTGCCCCAACTGTAAGCAGAGGCAGTGGTAGGGCCCACCACATTTGTTTCTCTTCTCTCAGGTCTCTGTCCTTCATGCCTGTTGTCTGATGGTAATTTGTCAGGTTTTTTGTTTTTTTTAGAAGGGAGGGTAAGGTTTGGTTTCTGTTTATCAATGTTAGCTAGAATTAGAAGTGTCTTGAGAGCATTACTTTCTAGATTGTTATAAAATCTGATGCCATTCTGATTTGCATGTAACCGGTTTTTTCCCTTGAAGCTTTTTAGGGTGTCTATCTGGTGTTTTGAAATTTCCCCATGTTGTATGTTGGTATAGATTCTTTGGAAACTCATGTCCTCTTGAGTTTTTCAGAATTTTCTTGTGTTATTATTTTGGTAATTTCTCTCCTGTGTTCTTTCTTTGCAGATTTCCAAATTATAGTTGGATGTCGGCCCTCTTAGACTGACCATTTTTTATTTTCCTTCATATTCTCTTTTGGTTTTTTTGCCCTACTTTCTGGGAGATTTCCTCAATTTTATCCTTTTATCATATTATTTCTGATATTAATTTCCAAATTAATGTTTTTTATCTTCTCTCACAGCCTTTTTCCTCCCCTTACTTAATGGACACAATATTTACACTTTGCGCCTTAGTTGTTTCTTGGATATCTTGTTCTACTCCCTGTACTATTTCCTGGGAGTTGTTTATTTTTGTTTTGGTATTTTTATGCTGTACTTTTCCA
Organism: Lagenorhynchus albirostris; assembly: GCF_949774975.1. NCBI lineage: Eukaryota > Metazoa > Chordata > Mammalia > Artiodactyla > Delphinidae > Lagenorhynchus > Lagenorhynchus albirostris. The sequence continues at coordinate 72,756,618 of NC_083108.1, forward strand.
CAAACCTCTGATGTTTCTGGGCTATCTGTATATACTTAAGAGTGAGGCACTTGAAGGTGATGAGCTCTCTTCACCATTCACTTTCACTGAACAGTAGGCTGGCATTTTCACTGGAGAGCCCAGGCTGGCAGGATCTGTAGGTTTTTCCTCTGGGTTAGTTCAGGGCAGGGTCTTCCAGCCTGCTGTAGGAGCCTGGGGTGGGGTGGGGGCAGGGGCTGGAGCCCTGAGCATCTCTGGTAGTTTCTCCAGAATATAACTTCCAGCCTTCTGCAGGGTGGTGGGGACTTGAATTTCTGCTTCCTACATGCATTTCCAGTCCTTGTTTTTCCCTGGCACATGAGGCCTCCAATTCTTTCCCTTTACAGTGTGTTTTGGTTCTGTGTGTATGTGGCGGGGGGTGGGGGGGTATGTGTAGGATGGACACGGGACAGCAAGAAGAGGGCAGAGCACTGATTTTGGATAGTAGTTCTGAGCTAAGTCTTTACTGCTTCCCTGTATTTCCTTTTGCACAAAGTAGTTCTAAATCCACTGCCTGTGCCCAAAGGAGGACACGTGGTCTAAGAGAGGCCCAGACTCTTCCAGTGCAACAGTCCACTTGAGGAGAATCCTCACACTGGCACAAGAGTACAGACCAGCTCCAGGACAAGGAGTGGGCAGAACCTGCAGGGTTAGGTTTACCTTTGACCTTGGATTTCCATCCCTTTAATCAGACTTTCTGTATGAAAACCATAGACTATAAGGAGTCGAGTGGGGGGCAAGGGGTAGTTTATAAGCATAATGGAGTAAGAACCACATCAAGTGTAAAGAGACCATAATAATTAGAAATACTTTTAATTCCTAGCTTCTTGGCGACCCTCAAGTATCAGAGCCATCCAAGCATGTTGGCCTTCGAATCTTCTCAGCAAGAGTAGATGATCACACAACTCTTAAGGTAAATCAAAATTAGATGAAGGTTATTTATTGGTGTGACTTTTCCTGTCATGAGCTTCTTTTACACAGCAATGGTGTAAATAGCATCAAATTGAATGAAAAGTTTGTTAGATGCAACCATAAATAATTATAATAAATATACATCAAGTAACTTTACAGCACACATTTTTTTAGGGCCAAGGTTTGGATCTGTCTGGACCTCAATGTGCTCTCTGGGAGAAGCAGTCGTGTTAGCAGCAGGTATCTTACTCACAGCTGTCATCTAGTCAAGTGATGGGCCAACAGAAGCTTTCCAAACCCCTCTTGGGGAGGTAGCTGACAATTCTGAGTCCATTCAAGGGATGGGAAGGATGGGGGCGGCGGGGGGGGACCAAGATGGAAAAATACAGGGAGGAAAAACCACTTCTAGTAAATCCAAAGGCTCTTTCATTATGCAGAAATGAAATAAGAGGATCCTTGTTGTCAGGACTACATCCTGGCGTGACCCGCCCCCCCCCCCAGTCAAGGGGGCTGTGGCCCCCAGGAGGCAGTGGCCTACCGTATTCCTTCCAATTAGGGAAACTGCTTGCAGGCACCTCCAGACATGACTGATCCTGCATCAAATGTAACTGATGCAACTGGAACAATTCATCCAGGTTTATCCTTTCCTTAGGTCAGGGAATCTTTTCTATAATGGTCCTTAATTCATTTCCTAAGAAGAACACAGAGGAGGTGGATGCTAACGCCTCTAACTCTAAAATCCACACACCTTTCCAGCAGGCCAGGGCCACAGCAGAAAAGGGAGGAGCAAATCCTCTCTCACCACCAGCATTCACACGCCAAAGCCTTCTAGACAGCACTCACTCAGAACTTCCAATATTCACAATATTATACAATAAATACAGCGATGTGATTCTGTGAGAACTGGCAAGGCCCAAAATGACAGTGTCCAGCAAGATGGCATGTGCTGCTCTCGAACAAAGTACCAGTGGACAAAGACCTACTCAGGGCACAAATGCACTGGGGCCGCAGGTGGGCTGCAGTAGCTCAGCCCTGGCACACACTCACATGGGGTGGGGAGGGGGTGCCACGTGGGCCCAGCCAGAGGGGCAGAAGGACCCTGGTGTCTCCATCTGGACTTGAAGGTCTTAGTCACTGCAGTAGGCCCTGAATTGAGCAGAGCACCTCAGACAGCTCTTTTTAAAATGGGGTGTAGCCTTTCCTCTGCTCCTCACATCACAAATACCGTAGTGAGGAAGGGACGTTTCTGAGTACAAAAGTGGGGCAGGCTTGAGTCATGTGCTTTCCTGTTCTGAGCCTCAGAAAAAGGCGCCCAACTTGAGCACTGTCCCTCTAGCTCCAGGGGTCCTCTCAACTCCTGAGCTGGGACGCACCTGGCCTGGCTCTGCGTACTAAGGTCAAGGAGGAACCCTTTGGTCTTCTAATCCTGGGCAGCACTCAGTGGGAAACTGTCGGACCGGGGCCCAGAAGAGTCGGACAGCAGAGAGGGCTATCTGGGTGGGAAGGGACGGGGGAACCACTGTGGGCTTTTCTTCAGGAAAACCCAGACCATGGACAAGGGTCTAAAGCCGGAAGATTAACACGTAAAGCTCCCTGTGTGTGTCTCCCAGGTTTGGGTAACTGGCCCAACCATTTCAAGATGGAAGGAGGCTTGCAGGAGCCACGTCCAGGAGAAACTCCAGCTCAAGGCGGAGGGGCAGGGCTGGCCACACACTTGTCTGTGAAGACGCTCTGCAGAAAGAACAGGTGCTCTGTGGGCCAAGGGCATCTCACTACCAGCTTCCTGCTGGGTGGTTCTATGATGTGGAACCAACTGGGGCCTCACAGCCTCAGAACCTGGTGGCCACGAAGGAACATGTCCAGGAAGATCAAATGAGACAGGAGCTGTCTGGGAACTAAACTATCCTACAAACATACCACAAATAGGTAGCAAAAGAACCAACCCATCACAAAACGTACAAATACATAAGGTTAAGTCTTCCAGGAGGTCCTGGAATGTGGACAAAGGTTCGGAAAAGCAAAATGTTGCCAACTCCTCACGCAGGGCCCCGGAGGGATGTGCTCGCAGTGGCAGGCTTCCTAAGCCAGCAGAGCGGTGCCTTGGTGACAGCCTAACTCGGGCTCCCTCCCCTCAGCCACTCAGGGGGTCTTCGCGATAGTGAATGGCACAACGAAGTTTCTCCAGCATGATTTCCAGAGAGGAGTACTGGGGAAGCTTGATCATGAACATGCAGGTCTCCACTCGGATGTAGCGAGAGTCTGGGGAACCTGTAGGAGAGACATCGGGCCAGCGTTAGAGCGCGGGACTGGATCCCAGGGAGGCCTGGCTGGACCCTCTGCCTCCAGGTTTGCCTCTCTGGGCTGCTCCAAGTCAACCCCAAGGCCCAGTCGGGGGGATGAGGGCCTGGGAGGCTGGATTCTGGAGGAGGAAAGGGCAGATACACAGCTGCTGTACAGCACAGGTACCAAACGGCTGACCCGTGACAGAATCTGACCGCAGGCAGGTTTGTCTGGCCGGCAAAGAGTTTTGATTTTTTAAATTAATTTTGCTGCATTTAAAAGTTGGAAAATTAAAACACTTCTGGATTTTAAGCTTTTAAAAATTTCAGAAGACACGTCAGCGTCGGGCCTATACTGCCACTTGGCGAAGGTCAGGTTTGGGAAGCACATGGCCCCAAGCCCACCCCACCACCCCCTGGCCTCTCTCATTTACATTTGGGCCTTGGTGTTCGGGGTCCCTCTCCATTGTTCTTCCCCCCCTCATGCAGGGCCTAGCAGCCCCAGCTCCAAACGGGGCCCATGTGTCCCTACTTGGAACATGACCAGGGGAGGCCAGTACCTGCTGTGCCATCCGGGGGGGCGATCTTCATGGGGTATGGGGGCACATGGGCTGTGTCGGGGCCCCCGTCTTTGCAGGGGCAGGTGAACGGGATGCGCTCTTGATTGCAGGCGAACTTGATGAACTTGCACAGCTCCTCCTGGGCAAACATCTCCAGTGCCCCCCAGAAGAACTCGATGTGCTGGTCTGTCTCCATCAGGCCCACCTGGTACATGGTGTGGGCCTGGGGAAGAAAGGTCGCAGACGTGAGCAGGCCTGGGCTTCTAACCCAGTGCCCCCCCGACAAGGCTGGGCCCAATCCCGGGGCAGGGTGCAGCAGGGAATCGATGGCTGCAGGACACAGGGAGGTTACAATGATGACAAGGACCGCAAAGGCACACTGTCTGTGTGACTGTGGCCTACGCGCTAGGCCCGGCAGCAGGGGTTCTCCATACATTACCCCACTGACCCCCGCCGGGCAGGTCTTGTCACTCTTCCCATTACAGGTGAAGTCACTTGGGCAAGGTCTCCCAGCTGGCATGGGCAAAAGCGGGCCAGGCTGAACAGTGGAGGGGGCTTCACCTCAGGCTGGTGGCTTAACTCGGGAGGCAGGGGATCTGCCACTTCCTGGCTGGGCGACCTTGGGTAAGTAACCTGTCTTAGCTTCAGTTTACACAGCAATGAGACAGGGGTGAGCACAGCTCCTCTCACATGTGAGGAGGACAGAGTGCTGGGGCCCAGGAAGTACTAAGACATGACAGGCCACTGCCAACATGCCTGTCAGCCCAGCCGGCCCAGCCACCGACCTTCAGGAACTCGAGGTTGATGTAAGGGAGGCCGCACGTCCGCAGCTCCATCTCCAGCGGGCTGAGTGTGGTGAGCAGCTGCAGGGGGATGATGGCGCCCAGGCCCGCGCGCACGGCTGTCACACACTCGACGTTCTGCAGCTCCCGCAGCCGCAGGCTCCGGATGGCTGCTGCGTAGATGTCCTTGTTCTCCCACCTGCGGGGGTCGTGGGTGAGATGCGACGCTCAGGAGGCTGCTCCGGGGCCTGGGGGCCACACCCACGCGGGCAGAGGCCCCCAGGCTGTTACCCGGATTTCCCAGGCCTGGCAGCTCAGTGAACTCTCCTGCTCTGGGTGTCACCAGCCCCAGACCTGCTGTTTCTGAATAAAGTCCTTCCACTGAAGATACTCCACCATCTTTCCTGGCGCCCACCGTCCTGCCTCACACCCTCCCCCCAGTGGAAGCCGCCGGTCCCCTGACCTAGGCCCCCACGCACTCACGCCACAGGGATGTGCCGGCCGCGGCTGCACAGCTCCACCTCCTCGCCCGCCATGGTCAGGTAGGTGAACCGGCAGCAGGGCTTACTGGGCCCGTCGGGGCTCTCGATGGCCAGGTGCTGGGAGGCAATCTCGGCGCACAGGGCCTCCAGCTCGCTCTCGTCGTTGATCTGGAGGGAGGCACGGCAGGGCGGGGCTGACTGCCGCCCTGCTCCCCAGGCCCTGAGAAGAGGGAACCTCTTCCCCAGTTGGGCAGATGTCGGTCATTGTTCGGGTGGGGGCTACTGTGGCCTGGCCTGCCAGCCTTGCCATCAGTTCAGTGTTAGGCACGTGACCGAGGCCTCGCCAATGAGACCCAAATTACAGTTGCCCTCTTTCACTGGTGTGGACACGGCTGAAGGCGGTGCACCTCGTGCTGCTGGGGCCATCTTGAGATCACTCACTGACGACATCATTGGAGCACCTGGATTCAACCCTGTCTGAAGCCAATCTATATCTGTACTTTTAGTTTTAAGATCAAATCACTAAAAAAAATTTCTTTCCTAAGCTGGTTTGACCTGGGGTTTCTGTCACTTGTCACCAGAGAGCCCTGACTTAATTCTACCTGTGGAAGGTACACGGGCTACCCCCTCCACCATCTGGCCCACTGACGTGCATGCTGGGCCACCGAGGAGAGGACGGGATCTGACCCAGGGGAGAACAAGCCTGTAGCCCGGGACAGTGAAGGCCGCAGGCAGGCACCCCCGACAGAAGTTCAGGGCATTTCTTTCTGGTTCATGTGCCTCCCCCGCCTCTCCCGGGGCGGTTCTGTCTCCCAGCACCCTCTGGGGCCTTGCTCATCCCCTCCAGACAGAAGCCTTGGCTGGATGGTCTGCCTGGACGCCGTCTTACTTCCTCTGCCTGCCTCAGGCCTTTGCTGCCACCCACGCCCCCGGGAGGACTTCTCAGAGCAGCGCCTGGCAGCTACTCATAAATCCCCAGCCCGTGGAGGGCGTCCTGCTTTGACCCTTTAAACAATTCATCGTCGGCCCTCTTTCCGCTGAGAAGCCAACTGCTGTCCAGGACCCCGGCTTTGCTGCTCCCGTGCGCTGGCTTCCCTCAAGTGGCAGCTAAGGGGACTACGGAAAGCCTGGCAACGAGGCCCCTCCGAGGGCCCTCAAGTCTGGCCAGTGGAGGCCGATCGGCCAACCCCTCCTTCAGCAGATGTCCCCTGGAGAGCAGCCTCGCAAGGCCTCTGACACAAAGTCTGCCCCCCGGTGAGCAAGAGCCGCCGGCCTCGGGGAGGGCTGGATCACGGGCCACCTCCACACTCTGCCGGGATGGTCTCTAACCTGAGGAGCGCGTGTGGGCCAAAAAGCTCAGGCTTTCCAGCTGGCCAGACCCGAGCTCTGCTAGTGGCTTTGCTCCCGGCCAGCCCACCGCTCTGAGCCTCACTTCCCTCCTGGCCTCACTGTGAGGGCTTCTGAACACAGCCCTCCAGCGTGGGCCTTACATAAACGGAGAGCAGCGGGGCAGCTCCCTGACAACAGACGTGAGCCCAGCCTGCCCTCAGCGACTCTGCCGAACCAATGGACGGACCTGACCACAGCCTGAGCAGCGACCATAGGTGGGCTGGTCTGCGTGTGGAGGGGAACGGTCGGACACTGCTGTGATCTCACTATCTCTGTGTGTCCCAAGGCACAGGGGAGGGAGGAAGAGCTCCGTTCCCAGCGCCCTGCCTAGGTGATACCCAAGAGTTGATCTCCTGTGCTCTTCGTGAAACTCTGAAACCAAGCTCTTAAAAGTGAAACTGGCTCTGCTTGGAGCACCTCCCACCCAACACTTCTACTCCTTTAGCTGCCGGGAACCCTTCACTCCTGTGTCCTCACGAGGCCCAGCAGGCTGGTTAAGTCACCCCTGGGCTGCTGCTGTCTGCAGGGAGGGAAGACTGAGGCTCCTGTCCCCCTGAGACAAGCCTGGCTAGCAGAGATGCCTTATGCAGCCTAATGTTCAAGAGATGGCAGTCAGTCCCCAGGTGGGGACACAGTGGCCATGGGGTGGCAATAAGGGCCCCAGGGGCACTGCTCCGGGCCCCACTGTCCCCCAGAAAACGTGGGCTTTTCACTTACACTCTCGAATTTCTTGACATAATTGTAGGTGAGTATGTCTGCTTCCTGCAGGTCTTGGTCAGGGTCCAGGGGCTCACCCACCAGTGTCTTCCAGAAGGAGGGCAGGAGGTCCAGGGGAAGAGGGACATCTGCTCGGATCGCAATTCCCAGCAACTGGCCCAGGAAGTGCAGCAGCTGCTCCTCCCCGTAGGTGATGGGGCTTGGGGTCAGGATGTACTTGCCCTGGAAGTGGAGGCAGAGGTGAAGTGACTGACGTGGGCCTCTGCTCCCCGCAGGAACATGGGTCCCAGGCCCACGGGACCCACGGCAGGCAGAAGCATGTCCAGCCAGAGCAGCAAGAGCACCGCCCAGACCAGGAAGGCTTGTGAAAGGGCTCAGAGCTAATGAGGACGCGCACCCATGAGCCGAGCCCCTGCCCCTCAGGGAGCCGACCGCTGGGCCACCAGCCTTGGCTGCCCAGGCCTCGCGTCTTACCTTGTTCTTGTTGACGGCTGAGCTGGGGCACAGCAGGAGAAGGGAGAGCGAGGAGCTCTGCAGCTCTTTACACACCTGCCACAGGAAGTGGCGGAAGGAGCCGCCTGCAGGACAGATGGGGACCTATCAGCCTACCCTGCCCGCAGGCCCTGTCCCCACCGGGAAGTCAACTTCTCTGGCCCCTGGGCTGCGGCTTTGGTGGGTGGAAACAGAACCCGCCCAAGGGCTGGGAGATCCGGGCTCCAATCTGTGGGGCCACTAACTAGCTGCGTGGCTCCTGGGGAATCACTTCTCTGACGGAGCCAGCCTCCGCACCTCTACCTAGCGGATGGGGGCAGTCACTGTACCCACCTCCCAGGCTAGTTCCAGGGATTCAACGAGATCAAAGGCAGATCCTACGAGGGTCACTTCTCACAGCTGCAAGCTGACACCGATACAAGGGCTTGTGGGACCCGTGTCCGTCCCCTGCGCTGGGCCAAGAGCAGGGCCCCATGTTTTCCTCAGCACTGCCTCCTGCCAAGCCCAGGGCTCAGTGTGTGTCCAGTGAGAGCATAAATAAATGGATGGACACACAGACACACGCAAAGGGCAACAACAATGATCAGCTCCTCTCCTACTGCCATTCCAAATGTGCCTTTGGGTTTCTTGCAAAACTCCTCTCTATGGCTGGGTCTCCTCTGCCCTTCCTCATGCATCCTATCAGTGTCCTCAGGTCAGGAAGCACTGAGGACAGCTGTGCTCGCGGAGGACTTGCTTGGGGACAGATGTCAGGGCCTGGCCGCTTCCACGGAGAAGCAGGACACTCCCGCCTGCTGAAGCCGCCAAGGGCTGGGCTTTAGAATCCGACAGACCTGGGTTTGCACCCCAGTGATGCTGCTGACCTTGGGGGAGCTACTTAACTTGGTGGAGCCCCAGTTTCCCTGCCTGTAAAGTGGGACAGTGCTGGTGTCATGAGGAGCGTAAGGTGTTGAGCCTGGGCCTGGCACGTTCTGGTATCTCAATGAACAGAGCTGTTCTCAGAGAGCCTCCGAGATGTGCCCAGAGGATGCCACGGCACTGGCCGGCAAGGAGGCTGCTGCGGGAAGTGTCCCATGATCAGGGCGGGAATGGGAAACAGAGCTGCCCCAAGAGCTCTCCCCTCCCCGCGCGCCCAGTGAAAGAACTGTCTTCTCCCAAACAGCGCATTTCCTGAACGTCTGGGCTAAACGGACTGAAAGGACCACGCAGGAGCATGTTCTGAGCGGCCATTCCTCCTCCCTGCAGCGTGAAATGGCAGGATGTGCCATTCTGATCAAGGGCCCCCCAGACACCTGTCTCTCATGGGGCACACACACAAGCTTTTGGCCCAACCAACCCTCAGCCAAGGGCTCTTCCTGGAAAAGAAGTCCAATCCACACTGAGGGCGTCTCTCCTCAGCAAGAAACGCACTCCTAGCACTGATCAGAAGCCCGGTCCCCAAGCCTGGACAGTGCTGGGCTGAAGTTCCGGGCCAGCGGCAGGTGCCACATCCCCAGGGGACAGGGGCAAGTCCAGGGGGGCTGGGTTTGGAGAGCCTGGACAGATGTCACTTGGGGGCAGTCCTGGCTTCTGTGCAGAGCAGGGTAATGAGGATGTGGCTTGACTCTTGTTAACAGGTAAGATATTGGGCCATTTAGGCTGAAAATAACCCCAGGAATGTTTACATTCTAAACACAGCCTTCACCCTGAACTGGCTGACGGAGGGCCTGCGGGGGCCACTTACTGGTGCCGTGGACCTCCTCCCCAGTGAAGCGGATGTTGAAGGCATAGGTGGGGTCACCGCCACTCGCCAGTCTGACACAAAGCTGGGAGGATGGCACCGAGGCCAGCTGCCTGGCCGCCTGGCAGAAGTAGGAGTTTTCAGAGGCTCTGATCTCCCCTGGAACGAGAGAGGAAGTGCCAAAACCTCCGGGTGGCCATCCCCTGCACCCCAGCACAGGAGAGCCGCATGGCCAGGCCCCGGCCTGCTGGGGGCAGCCACGGCCTCCCTTCTGCTCCTGGAACATCTTCAATCTTTCACGTCTGCCACGTGGGTCCCTCGAGGAGCCCGCCCCCCAACCCCACCCTCCACCACCCCCCACCCTGTTCTCCACGTGGTCAGCCCCTCCCATCCTTCCACGTGTCTCGGGGGAGGCCCCGCACTTGGGCTCCTCTCACGTGCCCCTCCCGACATCTGTCCGTTCACAGGCTGTGGCGGAGACTCCTGGCTGCCTCCCCAATATCTAGCCTCCCCGCTTTTTCGGTGCTAGAGCCCTGATTTTAGCATGTCCATGGCCAGAACGAAGCCCACCTCCCCTGCACTGAGGCGCGGCCTGTGCCGCTGATGCCCCCTCCCTCTGCTGCCTGGATTGGGAGCTTGGGAGGGACTGGAGGGGGACGTCACAGGCTGGGACGTAGAGCAGGGCAACAGAAGCACCCACGCCAATGAGGGATGTCAGAGCAGCCCGGGACTCTCACTTCTAGAACCTTCTCTTATGTGCGAGAAATCAACTAGTTGAAGGACTGCTGCCTGCATCCTCTGGTCTGTGTAGCTAATCTCACCTCCCACGATCTCCAGTGGGTCCAGAGTAATCTCCGGTGCCGCGTGGTCAGCTGTCCTCTGCACTGTGGCGTTCAGCACCCGATTCATGACGGTCACTTTCGTGTCATAAAAGATCAGCCCTGGAGGGAGGAATGCGGTAGAGGCTGGGATGGGGTGGCTTCCCTTCCTTCCCAGTCACCCCGAGGCCTGGCAGGGGCCACACTGTCCCCTGTGGGTCCGTCCAGTCTCTTCTGGGACAGCCCGCAGGCCCCTGGGGGGATGTGCTGCTGGGGGCATAAGAGGTCCCGCTCCACTGGAGGGTGATTAGTTAGCCACCACCCAAATGTGAACGCAGGATTAAACCCTTGGACCCTGTCATGCCCACGAGACGCCTCGCTTGCAGGAATACAAACCCAAATACATAAAGAATAAGGAGGTTTCTGTGGCCACTTCTGAAACAGCAAAAAATAAAAACCACGGAAGTGTCTATCAATAAGGACATGGACACCTACACTGTGGACAGCAAGGCAAGGAGGGTGTGTGTGTCGACAGGCAGAGATCTGTGAAGCAGAGGTGCACGACAGAATGTATAAGAGGATACCCAGGTTTTTTTTGTTTTTTTTTTTTGCGGTACGCGGGCCTCTCACTGTTGTGGCCTCTCCCATTGCGGAGCACAGGCTCCGGACGCGCAGGCTCAGCGGCCATGGCTCACGGGCCCAGCCGCTCCGCGGCATGTGGGATCTTCCTGGACCGGGGCACAAACCCATGTCCCCTGCATTGGCAGGCGGACTCTCAACCACTGCGCCACCAGGGAAGCCTGATACCCAGTTTTTGATTTAAAAAAAAAGGCAAATGTGTGTGTCTATATGTATGTGAATAGAAAAGTCTGGAAGGACAGACTCATCTGTTAGTGATGGTCGTCTCTGGGATGCAGGAACATTGGGGGCAGCTAGTGAGTCAGAGCTTTACATTTATGTATTTCTAAATAATCTGAAAACTCTTTTAGTAAATTTAGTTTTTCAGAGCATATTTGTTTTCTTCAGAGCATAATTAAAGTAACTGCTCTTGGGTGGAACCACTGCTCCAGAAAAGATTCACGTGTCCAAGGACAGGCTGGGGGTGGGGGAGGTGGGGCCCTGGGCAGCTGCAGGAGTCCAGGTGATGCCGGAAACCCCACCCATCGGGGTAGGCCCAGGAGGCTCAGGCACTGACCTTTGGCCTCCTTCAGCAGGGCCGCGATGCTGTGCGTGTACATGGGCGTCTGGCGCAGCTCCACGAGTGGCAGGAAGAAGGTCTCGAGCGTGGTGTTCAGGGACTGCAGCAGGGCGAAGCGCAGGCGCAGGCTCTCGATGGGCACATCTGCAGGGCATGAGGGGCGGTCAGGCGGGGGCTCGGCCCAGCGAGGCCGAGACTCTCCGTCTGTGAACGATGCAGGTGGCCTGGTCGCAGGGAGGGACAGGGAGGCTCCCGCGGTGGGTTTTATCCCTGGAACCCAGAGGCTGTTGGTGAGTGAGAGATCCCGGCTTCCCTGAGCCTGTGCCAAGCAGCAGCAGAGGGCGAGGCCCGGGCTCGGAGGGGACCTGAGGGTCCACTCAGCCGGCCTTTGCGGCTGTGCCGGGGCTGCGTACCATTTGATTTTTAACTTTTAACTCTGAAGTAATTACAGGCTCATAGGAAGTTGCAGAACAAAGTAGAGTCCTGTGTACCTTTCCCCCAGCTCCTCGTGGTGTGACCTCACGCCTTGAAACCAGGAGACTGTTACATGGCACACTGAATTTTACTTGTCTGCCCTCACGTACATCTCCTCTCTGACCGTGAGACTGACGTTGGGACAGTTCACGGCCACGTTCACTGTCGCGGTATCCGCAAGAGAGCGAGGGCTCGGACTGTGGCTGAGTGAGGGTGAGCAGGCTAAGCGGGGCCCGAGGCGCGCACACACTGCAGCACCGGAGCCGGCCCAGGGCCTGTTGCGTGTGACAGGGCTTATGCTCCAGGGGTGGATTTACGGAGAATGGCCGTTTCTGTGTGCGCGTTGTTGTTGTGTGCGTTCCTAGCTTTTGATACAAACATGCTGCTGTCTTGTAATTAAGGCTAATGTCTCTGACACACGCTACCAGACTGCCCTGACCCCGTCTCACCCCCAACGCCAGCCTGGCATCCGAGGCGGCCTCTAGGCAGGGGCCTGGGTGTGGCGGCAGGGGTCTCGCCTCCCAGCCACCGCACTTGTGTCTGCCGCTTGGCTTGGTTGCGAGGAGCACATAATAAGGCCTCACAAACTTTAATTTGGCCACAATCACAACTTCTCATCTTTCTCTCCTTTTTATACCCACCTGTTCACAGCAGGTGTTCCTAGGGATTTTTGTAATGGGCACAGAAAGGGCATCTAGTCCTTCTAAACCACCCCGTGCCGTCATGGGGCAGGCCCCCACAGGGCGGTCCAGGGGGAGGACCCTGAAAGGCATCCCCCTGGGGCCACATACTCAAGAGACAGGCCACTCTGGGGTCGGCGGCGTCTGTGGGGTCCAGATACACCTCGTGGGGATGCAGCCGCGCGGGCGTGATGGCCAGGTGGCGGCACAGCCGGTTGATGTACTGCACGAGCGCCACGTCCATCTCCAGGGTCCACTTCCGGGAGGCCTTGTGTGCGTGCCGGACGTCGATGCAGGCACACCTGGGGGCGGGGAGAGGCAAGGTGGGGCGGCGGCCGCTGGGGGACTGCTGGGTTCCTCCGCGGCCACGTCCCAGCTCCCGGAGGACCTTTATAAGACAGCCTCGCCTCCCAGGCATTTCTTGGTGCCCAGCCAAGGTGCTGACTGCAGAGGAACTGCCTGTCCTGAGGGGAAAGCTCCTTTCTAAAGAAACAAGCTGAGCAGGCCGAGGGGATGGCAACACGCATCCCCACGTGCCTCCCTGCTGTCTGTAGGCAGCAGGGCTTTAGGGTTAAAGACGGGGCACTGGAGTCCTTGGGTGAAATCTAGGCTACAAAGCACACCTACTTCCTGAGCCTCAGTTTCTTCATCTATGAAATGGAGCTGGCGATAGCACAGCCTCGCGCTGTCAGGAGGAGTCACTGAGAGGACACCTGTGCTGCACACAGCACGGTGCTCCGCCCCTTCCGAGGGCACAGCACATGCCAGCTGCTGGTGTTACTGAAGCCGTCATCTTTTACCCAGCGATCCCACCCCAGGGTTCCCCTACGCGGCTCCTTGAGCAGGCAGGCAAAGGTGTGTTTGTGAGGGCTGCCTTGCTACAGCAACATCAGCCATAAGCTACACCACCCCCAAGAACGGACTGCTCGGCAGCCGTTAAAAGTCATCTGGTAGAACAGTATCAAATGACGTGGAAAAATGAAAAAAGCACACTGCAGGACACTATTTCCTGTCTGCTCCCCGCTACAGTGCTGAAAACATCTACGCCTGGAAAAATGGTGGGAGAGGTGTTTACTGAAACCTTTCCAAGTGATTACCCCTGGGCACAGAATCACAGGAAATCTCCTTTGTGTTTGAATATACTGCATGAGGTTTTTATCGAGTGTGTGTGTCCTTATTCTACATTGAGCTATTAACCCAAGAAAGGCCTGCAGGCAGGCAGGTGGGTGGACAGGTGCCTCTCGTTCCAGAACCTGTGGCACCTCGAGGGGGGTCACATGCCACACAGGGTGCATCGCGCAGAGGGTCCTGTCTCAGGGAGGTGGTGGAGCCTGGTGCCAGGCTCTCGTCACTGCAGGCCACCTCTGTCCTACCCTAGGAGTGCTCCCAGAGAGACCTAGCGCCTTCAGGAGGTGATCCCCTCTTCCAGGCTGGATGTGTCATCACCATGGCCCCATAACACACGTGAATCAGCCCTTACAGCTGTTACAAATGTGTCACCTTGGAATTAATTTGCAGTCCAATTTGTCCCCTTTTCACTTGGAATGCAGTTTCTAGTCCAAAATAGGTGATTCTGCTTTTAACGAAAACCCCCAAAGTCGTGTCTCTTACTGGTTTCTAAAACCAGTCGAAGAACTTGGCCCTGTCACCATGATCCAAGGCCCATCTGGGCATCGACTCTGAGCCTTCAATGAAGGTACAAAGTGCTGGTGCCAAGCAGTAAACAATTTCTCAACTCTGAAAACGGGGTTTTAAAAAAGCATGCTTCTGGCAGCCATTCCTTCTCTGAGGCCCAGTACATCTTGCTGTGGGAACGGGCGTGTAGGCCTGTGTGTGGCAGAGCCAGAGGGCGAGAGCAGGGAGATTTCTTTTGGTTTGCAGACATCTTGCCTGCTTGGGATTCACTTACAGCTAGAAAGGGGAAACCATATTTAGTTTGGCCCTGGAGACCTGGTGACTCGTGACCTTGCTGTGCTCCTGCCTGGGAGTGAGAGAGGGCAATGGAGAGTGGGAGAGAATATGTGAGTCCAAAGAAAAAAGATTCTTTGGAATAAGAAATCATCCCTGTTAGGGACTGAAATGTCCCCTTCCCGCCAATTCATATGCTGACGCTCTAACCGCCAATGTGACTGTATTTGGAGACAGGGTCTTTAAAGAGGTCATTAGGTTAAATGAGGTCACAGGGTGGGGCCCTAATCCAATTGGACTGTTGTCCTCATAAGAAGAAGAAGAGACACCAGGGATGCAGGCACACAGAGGAAGGGCCACCTGAGCACACAGCACAAAGGTGGCCGTCTGTGAGCCAAGGAGAGCCCTCCAGAGAAACTAACCCTGTTGACACCTTGATCTTGGGCTTGGCTTCCAGCCTCCAGAACTGCGAGACAGTGAATTTCTGTTCTATAGAACACTGTTTCAAACAGGCTGGAAAATCCACATTAACAATTAGGAAATATGGGGAGGGGGAAGGGTAATCTGTGACAAAGCGAGACAGAGGCATGGACATATATACACTACCAAACGTAAAATAGATAGCTAGTGGGAAGCAGCCGCATAGCACAGCGAGATCAGCTCAGTGCTTTGTGACCACCTAGAGGGATGGGATAGGGAGGGTGGGAGGGAGGGAGACGCAAGAGGGAAGAGATATGGGAACATATGTATATGTATAACTGATTCACTTTGTTATAAAGCAGAAACTAACACACCATTGTACTCCAATAAAGATGTAAAAATAAATTATACTCCAATAAAGATGTAAAAAGTATAAAAATAAAAATATTGAAAAAAAAACATTAGAAAAAATTGGAAAATAACTCAATAGGCATTAAAAACAGGCCAGATGGAATGGCTTCCCTGGGAGTAATTGCTTGGGGAAGCGTCTAGTAGCTGAGAACAATTTTTTTTTTTTAACATCTTTATTGGAGTATAACTGCTTCACAATGGTGTGTTAGTTTCTGCTGTATAACAAAGTGAACCAGCTATAGGTATACCTATATCCCCATATCCCCTCCCTCTTGCGTTTCCCTCCCTCACACCCTCCCTATCCCACCCCTCTAGGTGGTCACAAAGCACCGAGCTGATCTCCCTGTGCTATGCGGCTGCTTCCCACTAGCTGTCTGTTTTACATTTGGTAGTGTCTATATGTCCGTGCCACTCTCTCTGAGAACAATTTTTACACAAGGTATCAACTGGGTTGACAGCCTCTTACCTCTCAAAATGAAGATCGTAACCACAGGATAAAATCGCCCTCCAGACACTACGGATGTCTTGCTTGGCTCGGTCAATAACAAACTTGTGAAATCCTTCCAATGTCAGGTACTTTTCCTCAGGGACTGATGGAAAAGTGTTCACAGTGTTAGGAATCGGTGAGAAGTGGGGGTCCCACAACATGCTCCCACTGCACCCTCTCTTTCAGGGCCCAATTCATCTAACCCCCACCCCCACCCCCACCCCCCGTCTCCTGCCGTCACTCCAGGGTCTGTTAACAGACTGTCTCCACCCGACTGCTCAAGGACACACATAACCCCCAACCTGACGGGTCTGAGCTGCTGCCTCACCTCCTCGGGCTGGTGACCAAGTGGTGCAGCGCTTTCCCCCCAGTCTTGTCTTTCTGTATCTCAGAAACATTCCCGACTGACTAAGCAATTTTTGTGACAATAATAGCTTTCTCCAAGTCTGCTCGGGCCTTTAGGAAGATAAGGTTCTAATGTCCCAGGTAAGTGCCCTTCTGGAAGAAAATTTCTGAGCAGATTATCAATCTTTACTTTCAATCGCAATCATCTATTCTTCCCTTGGGAGTATGGTATTTCTGGAGCTGCTATTCTAACCTCCATCAGTTCAGGTCAGCAGAGATGGAGTCCTGGAGCAATAATCGCAGTTGGCCAGGGATGTCTTCCGTGTCTTGGGCAGGGCTGCCCTGCCTAAGCTAAAACCCGAGGGAGCCAGGCGGTCAGGGAAAAGCAAAGAGGCTGGATCCCAGGCTGCGCCGCCATCTCTAGGATGGAAGCAGCCCCAAGCCCGCATCAGGCCCAAGTTGCTTGTTCACCTTCTTGTTTTTTGGTGGGTGACTTTTCTGGGTCCTTTTCGTCCGGCTTGCTCTTCTCCGGTGACTTCGGCTTCACGGTGGGCTTCTTCTCGCTCAAGGCAGTCCTGCTGTAGACCAAAGCACCAGAATCAGAATTCCTCACGCCCACACCTCCTCCTGGTGGGGGGAATGCAGAACCTCACCAGGCATTCGTTCACCCTCCCCCAACTACAGCTGATGGTTCAGACAGGGCGGGGGTCAAGATCAGCTTTGTTCTGACCAAGAAAAGTTTCCTGAGCAAATTATGAGGACAATTTGATGCTTTAAAATGTGGAAAATCTCGAAGAGACACTTTTCAAACATTCTTTCTACATACTTCAGAGCTGTGCTGTCCAAGAAGCAGGCACTGGCCAGATGTAGCTACTTAAGTTTAAATTGATTAAAGTTACAAGTCCAGTTCCTTGGTGGCACTCGCCGCACTTCAAGTGCTCAGCAGCCACGTGGTTAGTGGCCACTGTGGTGAGTAGCACAGACAGAGAAATGCACATTTCCATCGTCACAGAAAGCTCTATGGGACAGTGCTGACTCAAAAGCCCCGTTTATGTATAATTAATTAATAAAATTTTAAGACACTTTTTTCTCTGACGACTTAAACAAGTCCTCTAGAGACTTCTGCTCCGTAGTACTTCACTACCTGAATTTCAACTTGAGCGTCATAAACATGTTTCTAAAGAAAATTCTACTAAATATGTGTGCATATCCACACATGGAATATTATGGAGCTACTTTAAAATAGGAACAGGGGAAGTTCTTTTTGTGCTGATATGGAATCATCTCCAAGATCAGGAGTAAACAGAAACAGCAAGGTACAGGCATTTTGTACAGTTCCCGACCTCTGGGTACGTGTACACGTGCTCGTGTACACCCAGAACAGTTCTGCAAGGCTACGAAAGTGACACTGCAGCCTCAGGGACAGGAGCTGGGAGGCTTAAGGATGGAGAGGAAGAGGAGTGGCTTTTCACTGCATATGCTTTTGAATATTGTACTAGTTTGGCCATTTACAATGTAACAAGATAATACGTATGCACAAATAAAACATTCTGCACTTAAATGTTAAAAGCAGTTGCTATGTTGGGGGTATTTCAGTGTTTTCCAATATGCACGGGTGCACTTTACAGTCTTTCTACAATAACTGTGCATTATTGTGTGGGTAAAAGAAGTTAGACTTTTTAAACAATTCTGTACATTTTAGATGTTTTATTAATTCAGACTGGTCTGCTTTCCAGCCTGCATGGTCCAGATTTTACTATCCTTACGGGTAAAACGAAACGTTCTCTTCCAGCTGACGAAGGCAAGGGCGAAAAGGACCCCGGCAGCAGAGCAGAGAAGAGCCAGATGTCTGGCTCCCCCAAGGTGCCAACAGCCTCCCAGGAAGCCTGCTAGGAGGTGGCCCTGCGTCCCCCTGCCCGGCCCACCTTCCGAGCTCCTCGGTCACCCACCTGACGCTGTTTAGCACGGTCTTGTCCTTGGCGGGTGGCTTGGTGATGGGCCGCTTGGTGCTCACCACCTTCCCGGGGTGCTGTTCCTTCCCCGCCTTGCTGTACTTGCTCTTGTCGAACTTGGGTTTTGGCACGCCGTACTTCCTCAGGATCTGCGGAGCACCGGAAGGGGGCGGGGCTCAGACTCAGCCCCAGGGGCACGCAAGGCCCAGCACGGGTGCGGTGGGGATGGGGTGGCTACCTGGGTGAGCTGGTCCTCCAGCACCTTTTTGGGGGGCCGAACATTGGTGAAGAAGAGGTGGAGGAGGTTGCCTGGCGTCTGGGAGTTGATCTGCTCTTTGCTGAGATAAATGTCAGACACTTTGATGGGCTTTGCTGGTGTCAGGCTCAGCATCTGCTCTGAGTGGGCGCAGCTCTTAAATATCTCCGTCAGCACCTCTCTGGCCCCGGGCACCAGCTTCTCACCTGTTATAGAATGGAGGGAGGGCAAATGGTTCTGCAGTGAACACGCTACGTCAGGATAAGCCCTGCAGCATCTGATTTACTTTTCATCAATGATTTATTTTTGAAAGTGGGTAATGGGTGGTTAGTGGTGATGATGAGCTGTCCGCTGAGACCTGGTGTCCCCTTTCTGCACGCACACCT
This sequence comes from Lagenorhynchus albirostris, assembly GCF_949774975.1. NCBI lineage: Eukaryota > Metazoa > Chordata > Mammalia > Artiodactyla > Delphinidae > Lagenorhynchus > Lagenorhynchus albirostris. The sequence continues at coordinate 72,775,304 of NC_083108.1, forward strand.
CAGTTACACGCCCAGCCTTCTCTGCCGTGAAGTGTGGTGCTGTGAGGTGCGGCCCTGTGACGTGGGCCCCTCCTGGGCCAGTCTGCTTCAGGCAGGACACAGATGGGCTCCAGGCTAGGCATTTACAACTGGCCTCCTGTTTACATTTCTTGGGGCGAGAAAAAGATGGACTTCAGGCTGGACACTTGCAACTAGCCCCCTGTTTGCATTTCCTGAGACAGGAGATAGGTGGGCTCCAGGTTAGCTATTTAGAACCAGCCTCCTGTTTGCACTTCGAAATAGAAATAACAACAGGAACAGGGTAAATAGCCAGGCTTTCTTTCCTGTGGACACTTTGAGGTAACAGTTATGGCCGGGACAGAGAGGAGCTAAACGCTGTTCTGAGTAAAGATCAAGAGGTCACATAATATATTTCCCATCCTTGGGGCAAGGGAGACATTGCACATGCACAGAAAGGCTCCTTGGGGCTCAAAAAGGAAGGGGCACCACCCCATAATATGTGATGCCAAGGCCCTCCCATAGGCCTCTGGGGTGGAACCCATCTTGGAAAAAAGTTGCGCACGCCTGTTGGGGAGGGTCCTAGGGCAGGGCAGAGTGTGGAAAAAGAAACCAGGTAATTGGCCAAAGGTAAACAAAGACCCGAAGAACTGCCCTATAATGCATGACTCCACCGCCTCTTTACTGGGCTCCTCCTCATTAGGGAGGACGCCCACACCCTTCCTCTCCCGGTGTGCATCTCTGCCTTGCTTCTGTCAACTCAACAAACTGTTTCTCTGTGTGTTCTCCCACTTGTTGTTGTTCTGTGTCCCCAATAATAAACTTTGTACCTGTTTTTACAGTTCTCGCCTCCTTGAGAAACACGTTTTTCAATGGGGGTGAGGGCCAGGGGAACTTTGCTTCTAGCCTCTAGCCCTTGCTGGTCCACCGGCTAGGATTCCTGGTTTTCATCCAGGCTACCCAGGTTCAATTCCTGGGCAGGGAACTAAGATCTCACTTCACGCCACGGCTCACTGCTGCTTCTCTGAGATCATGTTCTCTTCTGCACTCATCCCCACCACTGGCTGCGTGGAGATAACAAGCCCCCGAATGGCAGACCTCAGGGCTCACCTTGGACTCTTACATGTGCAAGAAATGAACTTCCACTGGGTCTGAGTTACTGTACTCTAGGGTCTCTTTATCATGGAGGTTGAACCTCCCTTAACTTCAACATGTCTGTGATGGATAGTCCCCAGGGAGCAAGAGGATGTGGAGGCTGCAAGTACTTTTAGTGCAAAGTACAAGTTGTTCAATAGTTATTATTAGAGGATGCATTTGAAACCTGGCCCAGCCAGCAGGTGGAAAAGAAAGTTCTCTCAGATACAAGAAAACTGTCCCTGAGCACGAGAAAAAAAACACTTGTTTTTTTTGGTCCCCGAATAAGCACTCCAGAAGATGCTCTCACCTTTCCTAAGGGGCCAGTCAGGAATGTTCCCAGTGGAACAGGATGTTCCACTGCATCTGCATGTTTCTCGTGGCCAAGGGCCCCCACCTGCGGGCAGAACTGACTTGCTCATCACACCCTGTCCTCCTGCGCAGCCTCCTCATCCCCTCTCTCTGACGGTCTGGCCCTCCAGAGGCACACCCAGCTCAGGCCGGGCTTCAGGAGCCAGAGCACAAAGGTCCCCTGGGCATCTGGGCTGAGGGTGAGGAGACAGGTGTGTGGAAGGCATGGTCAAGATCTAAGAGCTGATTCAGTAGAACCACAACTTAAAGAGTCTTGAGCAAAATGCGTGTGGCTGTAACGTGGCAAATGTGTTATCAAAAGACTGAGTATCTTACGTGGAAGGTTTGACCATAATACAATCAGGAGCTAGAACTAAATTTGGATTAAAGCATGAAAAGACTGGCAAAGCATTAATTATGGCAGAAAAAGACCCCAGGGTTCCCACAGATCGTACACTAGCCACCCCCACGTGGGGAGCTGAGAGCCGAGTGAGCACCGTACTCAACAATAAGGGAACAGGGCTGAAAACAGGGCGAGGAGAGAGAGGCAGCCCCTCACGCACAAGAGTCCCAAAAAACTCAGAGATCAAGATACACATTGTAACGTGGTCCTTCAAAAAAATCAAAATTAATACAAGAAACCCATGATGAGTGAAATATTAAGAGTACTGTGCCGAGCCATATTAAAGCCTGATGCAAAAGGAAAAATCATTAATACTGATCCTGTCTTTATTTAAAATTTTAACAGTTTGTTCACCATGGATATTTTGCATTAATTTTGACTTTCATAAGTATTATATTAAAATAATTATTTATCTAGATTACTGAGTTGTTTTGGAGCCCCATTAAATTCTGTGGCCTCATTTACCTCACTCTGGTCCCAGCCCTGTGGGAGTATTTCAAAATTTCATGACTGGGGGATAATAATTTGAAACAACAACAAAATCCATACTCAATATTACATTTCTGTCCTCAGAAAACATAAAACAGAACAAACTCAACAACTCTATTATGAACTTTCAAACAATATTAAAGAGTTAGAAAAAACATAAATTTAAAAATTTGAGAGAGACTGATGCAAAATAAAGACAACAACACAAAGAACTACAGTTATAAAAAGAAAGGAGAAAAATTGCTGCTGCTTCTGAAGCGAAGCTGGGGGTGAGCTCTTGGCCTCAGGATCTGCTAGGTCCAGCTCTGTGGGGCCTCGATAGAGCCCGGGTCCTGGCTGAACAGAAGAAGTGGGGAAGCCAGACAGGGTAGGGTCCCCCCACATAAGAGCCACCAGAATGACAAAGTGGGACTTTTGTGAAAAAGGAACCGGAATCGGTTCTTCCCCAAGAATTCATTTTAAAGGGCGAGGTGTTAGCTGTCCTCAAGCATATTGACTAAATGATTACCAGCAATGTACATGGTACATTCTAGCTCTAGAGGACAGAACAAAATAAATACACTTGAACTCAAACAAGGGGAAGCCTGACTAGACAAAAGGAAAAAAGCAGCTTGAATGCAAGCCCACATTCAAGGCTGTGGCAGGAAACAGGAGCACCTGAGGGCTTGGTGTGGGGGGCCTGTGGCAGGGCCTGCCCGCTGGCCTTCAGAGCCCTGACGGCTCTCCTGGGGGAGCAGCAGTGTTCTCTTCACATCGTGTACACAACGCACCTTCTGTTAACCAAGCAGTGAACCATCTTCCCAACATTCCCTGAGTCACTTCTTAAATCTTTGACCCCCAGAGCTCCTCTTTAAGGTAAGATGTTAAAAACAGGGAAAACAGGACATGGAGAGGGGTATGATTTTCTTTTTTGGCCGTGCTGTGTGGCTTGCGGGATCTTAGTTCCCTGACCAGGGATCGAACCCAGGCCTGTGGCAGTGAAAGCACTGAGTCCTAACCACTGGACCGCCGGGGAAGTCCCAAGATGGGTATGATTTTTGCTCAGGTTTTTTCCTATAAATTTCTAAAAAAAAGTCTATTAATTAAAAAAAATCTATAACCTACCTTTAATTGACTTATCATTGAAATAATCTTCTAACCCTGGGCTCCCCTGCGTATCAAACAAACTCTGATTTACTACAGACACAGTGAGTATCTCTTCCGTTGACATTTCCATCAATTCATCTTCACCATCCAAACTTGACAAACCAATCAAGTCATTATTGTTAAATAAACTCGCTCGGATTTTCTCGATTTTGGCTCGGGATCTGATCTGTGTGAACAAGGAAAAGGGTAAGGATTTGAGTGGAGAGACCAGTCACTCAGCTAGCTGTATGAACTTTCTTTCCCTCCCGTCTGTCCCTGAAACCCTCTACTGTCTTCAGCATTGGGAGCACGGCCTGACCGGGGCAAGCTGGGCTTCCCGGCAAAGTCTCTTGTATGTGCCGAAAGTGGTAACTTGCAGGCGAACAGCTCAACTGGACATCTCTGTCGCTAAACCCCGGTCAGGTCTGTGGCTCTACGCAGATGCCCCGGGGGTTCAAGTCCACGCTTGGCTCCGAGAAAATCCGCAGGGAGAAGGTGGACAGATTCTGGGAGGAAGCCAACCCCTGGATCTTTGAGCTCTCCTGTCAGAGCCCGTGGGGTGGGGAGCAAGGGGGTGCAAGTTCTCCTCCTAGTGCCTTCCCCTCCATATCTAATAAGGGCGAGGATGGTTTTTACTCTGCACCCGACTCCCGTTACACAGGGGGCAGGAAGACACAGGTTGCAGGATTTCTAAACAAGGAGGCCCAGAAAACACATGGGATCTTGAAGTGGAAATGTAATCTGGCAACACGCGCAGCATCTGAAACTCAGAATCACTCCGAACAGAACGGCAAGTCTGTTCTCTCCCTGCTCAGTGGGGATCCCTCCTGCCAATGGCAATGGTTAAAACAACCCAAAGCCACTCAAAAAGAGGCCACTGGGGCCTGAGTTGGAAAACACTCGATGATGCTCAACCATCAGGAAAGGTCAGCCCCTGGAGCCCCTCCCACACTCCGCAATGAACTGTATTTACTTCCTGACAGACTTGCTATCACACTCAAGAGATGGGACCTCAAATACAGATAATCAACATGATTGATCACTGCTGTTTCCAAGAGCTGCCTCAGGGAGCCTGCTAAGTGCCCCAATGTCACCTATTACTTAGTCCCTTGGAAATAATATTGGAAGGCTTAAAGAGGCCTGGGGGATTCTAACCGCTCATGATTTAAGTGGTTGCCAAGGCGTGAGGTGCTTACCTCCACAACCGCAAAGCCTTTGATGGGGCGTGCTGTGAGGGGCTGGTTGTCCAGGGACGTGACTGTGTACATGGAGCCCATGTCTGACACTGAGGCCGTTTCTGCGTTGTCCAGTGGCTCCCCCAGGCTCCCAAGGCTGCCCAGGCTGCTGGTGCTGCATAGGGAAACGTCCAGGCTCTCCTGGCTGGACACTACGTGGGGCTCCAATAAGCCCGCAGGGATGGGCAGCTCTAGGCCCGAGGGCAGCGGTTCCATGGAGACGTCGCTGACCGTCTGCAAGATGCCCTGGGAGCTGCAGATGGAGGCTTGACTGGTGGATGCAGACGCGCTGATGCTCATGGCGGGGGTCGGGCTGCGGGACGTGCTGACCTCCAAGCTGTCTGTGCTGGGGAAGCCAAGGGTCTTCTCTGGCTCAGTTTTCCCATCACCGCCCTCGGCCTTGTCTTTTGGCTTCTTGGGGTCTTCGTCCTGCAGGGGGATGTAGATCTCGTCTTTGAAGACCCCGCCGTGGGCGTTGCAGGCCTTGCGGATGGCGCCTCTGACGATGCCCTCGTCCAGGTGGGTGGGGATCCCAGAGATCACCAGCAAGCGGCTATGGGCGGTGGGACCCACCAGGGCCTGGCAGGCGTCGGCGATGGCGTCGCTCGTCACACCCAGCCCCTGCGGGTCCTTCCTGGTGAGGTGCCGGAGGATGATGAGCAAGGTCAGGCCGCGGTGGAACCACAGCATGTCTTCGGGCTTGCCACCCCCGATGCTCAGCACGGTGGGGTCCGAGTCCACTGAGCGCGAGGACTGGCGCTTCCCAGAGGAGGAGGCCTTTTCCCGCTTCATCTTGACTTTCTTCCTCTTGGACAGGAGGCTGGGGCTCTGTGGCGTCTGTCCTGGGGAGGACGACGAGGAGGACGACGAGTCGCTGAGGTTGGGGGCGGTCGCCGACGTCACCCCGCTGGCAGTGACACTCATGTTGGTAGGCAGGGTCACCTCGGCCACCGCCAGGCACCCTTCCATGAGCGCATGGAAATACGTAGAGAACCTGCCCTGGTCGGCGGCCGCCACGGTCCCCGAGCCACCGCACGTGCTGCCCGAGACCCAGCTCTGCGTCTCCTCGTCGTACAGCTTGTGGAGCTCCGACTGCAGGGCCATCAGCATGGCCAGGCAGGGGTTCAGCTGGAGGGCGATGGACGAGGACAGGCCGGCAGGGTGCTTCCTCTGCTCCAGGCTGTGCACTGTGCGCAGGAGCTCTGCCAGGAGGTGGAAAACCAGCTCTTTCACGCAGGCCGCCATGTCTGTGGTCCACAGGAAGTTTCCTGAGGTGAATGAAAGCAAAAAAAAAAAAAAAAAAAAAAAAAAAAAAAAATCACCTATACAGAGCTTACTATGTGCCAGGCACTGTTCTAAGGCACTTTAATGGAGGCAGCCCTCACAGCGACCGCGTGAAACAAACATTACATCCTTCATCCCCATCTCACAGATGAAGAAACGCAGGCTCAAAGAGCTGAAGGACTCACACGGCTGCCACACGGTCACACAATCTCATAGGGCAGAACCGGGCAGGCTGGCCCCAGAGCCGGTGGCCTACACCCCTGTGGCAGGTGACCGCATGGAGCCAGCTTCTACAGCTCTGACCCTGAAATCATTGTTTTCTTTCTCATAAACTTATTAAGCAGGTTGGTGACAAATCATTAGCATAATGTTTCCTGAACCATGGGATGCTCACTACTGGGGGCATACAATCCAATTTTACCAGATAGCTCAGAAATACACACGGAAAAATGATTCCTTTTAAACTCCTCTTTCAGTCCTGATTTTGTCAACAAGAAAGCCTCACTCTGGGGCTAGAATATTCTTAATAGAGAATAGCCCAGAGACCCAGAGCCTTTGACAGGGAACAGTAGTTAGCCAGAATTTCTTAACAGTAACTGCTTAACTTTTTAATTTTATAAGTATCTTCTAGTTATGGCAAGGGATACGAATTTTCTGTTTAAAGTAGCAAGATAAAGTTCCTTTTAAAATTCAGTATAAGTTTAAAAAAAGGAGAAAGGAGTTCATTGCCATAAAAACAAATCAATAAATGGTGATAGGCATGACTTGTAGACGTGGCAGAAATCACATAAAGGTGGCATGAGAATGACTGAAGTCTAGGAAACACTGTCTAGAACAACCCTGGGCCACACGTCTGTGCCAAGGTCCCCTTCGTGCCAGATGCGTGTCTTCTATCCCCAGTCACATTGTGGACAGGGAGTCCCAACGGCCAGGTCTGGCTGACTTACCGAGACTCCCAATTAGGCCCAGCACCCACGAAGGAGGGGACTAGGCTGACTGGTCTCGGGTGATGCTGTTTTGATAATTCTAATTGGTAATGAACTCATGGCTGTCACGGGACATGGTGCTCATGGAGCCACTGACAGGGAATAAAGGCCAGTGGGGTCTAAGGCCAGGCCCTCATGTGCTCCTATTTCCTTCTCTGTTGTCCTTCCTCTGCCATTGGACATTTTTGGAAGACGACGGCCTTGGAGAGAAATCTCCACCAAAATTGCAAATGGTGGCCCGAGAGCTGAGACCAGCCACATACATCTCGTTCCCACAGCCAGTGGTTCCCTGCTCACCTCTTCCAACCCCCTGCCCAATGTGTTTTAAAGAATGTGAATTAGTTGTCAACATTTAGAAACTGGGAAATTCACATCAATATCTAGATTTCTGGCTTTTCTTGAAATAAAAAGTGACAGTATCTGGCAGGACTAGGGCCACATTCTTACACCGCAAATGAGTAGTAGGGCTCAGTGGCTGCCCCACAGGACACGTGCCCTCCAGTTCCCTGGAGGTCCTGGGTCCACTTCTCTCTCGAATTCCTCTCACTTACATCATCTCCCTGACCCCTGAGGGCACCTGAGTCCGCCAACATGTTTTTCCCTCCAACACCAACATTTTGTATTTGTGAAAAAATACAAAAATATAAAAAAGTTGAACACCTTATACAGTCAATATTTGGATGCTACCACCTAGATTCTACCATTAACATTACTACATGTGTAACAAAGCTGTGTTTGTTTTATTACACATCTATCTATCCCTCTGTTCATCCATAGACGCAGCTTAGTTTTTGATTATTTCAAAATAAGTTGCAGATATCAGTATTTTTATCCCTAACCACTTAAGCAGACATATCATTAATTAAAACTCAATATTTAGAAAAATTTTGAGGTAAATTTATATGCTAAGTTCACAACTCTTTAAGTTTACCATTCCATGAGTTTTGCTACAATGCCATCTCTCTGTAACCTTTCAGGTGCTGTGAGGTCATAATGTTTGAAGGTGAAGGGTGGTATGAAAGTGAACAATGTTACAGAATCAAAGTTACAATAATGGCATATGTTAGTGCTTTAAAGTAAAGTATGATAAAATTAATCTTATTTTCCCAGTTACATGCCACCCCTCAAAATAATGAAAGTACCCTGCAAATCATGGATTTGGAAGTCTAGGCTACAGTTTCCACTCAATTCCCCAAGCCCAACTGACAACAAGCTGACAAGAGCTGTCACCACCCAGGCCACTGTGGCCACCCCAGGCGCACCAGCCAGCTCCTTCCCCAGGCACCCGGCCAGCTCCACCAGCCTGATCCTGAGGGAAGGGAGGCCTCACCGAGCAGTTCCACCACTTGCAGGAGGACGGACGTCGGGATGGTGTCAGGCTCATCTTCAGATCTCCCTTCGCCATCCTCCGACTTCCAGGACAGCAGCTGCTCTGCGAAGGCCATCGCCAGTGGGAACTCAAGGGGCAGAGAGTGTAACACCAGCACGGCTCCGGGAGGGGGAGACACCCCTAAAAGAAGCACCCAGAAGGAAAGCTCATGACTGGTAGCACCCGATCAAAACAAGCTTGCGATAAAGACCTGCCAGGTGTGCGCAGAGAAACAGGGCCGGAAAGCCTGTCCACTCATGCACTGGGGGCGAGAGGAAATGTCACTCCCCACACTCCAGACGGAGTCAGCCACAGGCGCAGGAGGAGCGGAGGACATCCTCCAAGGAGTCCACCTGTTGGTGTGAGAATGGGACAAAGGGCAGCAGTGGGGACAGGGAAGGATAAACATCTCCCTGTCAGTCAGATACCAACCAGCCTGATGACCTGGCATGGAAATAGGAAGTCAGACTTTAAAAGATGCTTCACTGGAATGGTCCCAGCCTGGTAAAGAAATAACCAGCCCTTTGGTGCAGCTGCAATCCCATGGGAGCATCAGCTTACTTTAGATTTACAGAGTGGACCAGCAGGGGGGCCCCCAGACTTCAGGAACTACCAGAATTCTCTTTTACTGCCTTCGGTCATTGTCATGGCCTGAATCTGACCGAAGCTGCCAACGATGAGAGAAGAAAGACCCTGAGGTCTGATCCCTGTCACATCCTGCACCGCACCCCAACCCCCTCTGCAAGCACTGGTCAGACATAAGCTGGGGTACCAGGGGTCTCTGGCCGGCTCAGGAGGAACCATGTTGACTGGCCTGTACTTTGGGGTGAATGTTTATTTGGGGAATGACAGGTAAAACAGAGATCTTCTGTGTTTAATATAAATTTTAAAAAACAGTGTAGGCAAAATACAATGAAAACAATAGACCCTAATAAAAAGAGATCATAACCTTGTTTAGCATTGACCAAATACCTTAAGAAATGTCCTTTCATTTTATTCCCTAAGGATGCAATGTCTCCAGGATTGGAGCTGTGCAGAAGCCAAGGCCCAATTTTGGCTGAAAGTTCAAATACATCTTTATAATTGTCTCTAACAAACATGTGTCCATCTTCTCCTGTCCAACATGCCAAGGACGTGCAGTGCAAGTCTGAGACTAGGTTTCCCTTCCTCTGTGTGTTGACTCAGAAACAGAGTCAGCTGGCTCCAGTATACAAAGCAGACAGTCAGCGAGAGCTTCAGGATTTACAGAGATGGAGACCTCATCTAAATCTAAATCTGCGGAGGCTTAACAAAGGACGCCAAGGAGACAAGACCACTTGGGCTTCCCAGCCTGGCCACCACCAGGCTTTGTTTAACATTGACACGGGGAGCAGATGATCACTGAGGCCCGTGCCTCAGGGAGCCACATTATACCTGAGAGAATTCAGTTTTAATGAGAACTTGAAGGGCAGCCAGGATTATTACAGCTAAATGATGGGACTGCTCTATTTAGATCATTCTGAACAGCACACGCTTGTGAAAGAAAAGGAAATCCCCACTGTAGTCTGGGCAGCATCTGCCAGGTCTTCCCCTGGCAGGAAAGGGAGAACTTTTAATCCACTGTCTCTGAAATACACTGCCCCAAGCAGTCTTTTTCTTTACCCATAGGAAACTGGAACACAGCACGGTAGAAAATCCTTTCAATTTTCACAAAGAAGGAAAGCAGAGAATGACTTCAAAGCTGTTCTTTTTACCGGGAGCTAATTCAGAGACTTACCCAGTTTGATGTGGACTTTGTCTGTGGAGAGGATCACAGAAGGGTACTGGTTGGTGGTGGGAGGCGGCGTGAGCCCCGTGTTGGCCGGAGATGCATCCCGCGGGTAACAGATGGCCTCGATGAGGTTTAGCTGGCCATTTCGCTTCACTTTGTGGCCCAGCCCGTACACAAGCACCCGCGCCCACGGCGCCTTGTACAGAGAGGAGCTGAGTAGGAGGAATGCGTGTGAGCAGAGTCCAACCATGTCAACAAACACTTTGTTGTGAGGGGGTGGTGAGAACTGGGCACACGTAAGTCACCTCCATCACATTTAGAAGGTCATTCTTTACATAGACTAATTTCCAAAACATGGAAATTAGGGAAGAACTGTAAATCATGTTCAAGTACACTATGCATTAAAGAATAAAAGCAATGAGTTTTTTTCTTCTGTAAATTGCACCAGAATCTGTCTTACTTTTCTCTCCCCATCACCATCTTCTACAGTATGGGCAACTTACTCTTTGCGGAATCCAGACTGACTTTCTTTGCAAGATACTACGACAAAAGCCGCCCCGGGGAAATTGACGTCCATGTTGACCTTGGACTCGGAAATTGGAAACTCTTCGGAGGGGAACTGCTCTGGTGCCGTCTGCAGAGACATTTAACAGGGAAAGCCACGGGTTAAACACAAGAGAGCATTTCCTTTTCCCAGCTCCCAGGCAAAGGAGAGCCAATGCATACACTGTAACAGGATCAGGAGGACAAAAAAGCCCTCTGGGAGGAAGGACACCACGGATGGGACAGGGGAGGGGAGCTGCGAAGAAAAGCAGACTAGTGGGGCTTGGGGAAGAAAGTGTCATTTTCAGCCAGCCAATAAGATTTCCAATTGAAACCTGTAACCCCAATTTAGGGACATCAGAACTTTGGACTTTTACCTGCAGGAAAGAGCAGATCTGTTTCGTCAGCTCCAACAGGCTCTCCTCACCCTGGTGCAGAGTCCGAGTGATGGCCACGTTGAGCCACTCTCTCACTGTCTGGGAGCTGCCCTGGTAGAAGAGGTCCGTGGCCGAGCAGTTCTGGGAGTGGATGCAGTGCTGCAGGGACTGTGCCAGGAGGATGGAGCTGGAGCTGATGGTGCCGTCTGGGGACAGGAAAGAAAACACAAGTCAACAAGAACAGCAGCAGCCACGGGCTGTGAGATCCTGAGTAACGAGCCAGGAGCATCCTGTCCAGAAAACCAGGATGGGTTCGCTTGGACATACGTCTTGGATAATAGACGTTACCAGTCAGATACTGCAGGGGGTGGGGGATTCAGGAGTTCGGTGGCCTTTAACTTTTTGCTTTCTTTTAAGCTACAAAACTGTTGTCTAAAATAAAAACCTGAGTTGAAGCCCAGGTCTACTAAGCAGATAGAAGTGGAGCTGCTTGGATTCAGGGGTTCCCAGAGCCTGACCTATCGGCTGCCCTGGCCAACCTGGAGTTTCACCAAGGAACCACTGGAGTAGCTCAGAGTGGAGTTTATAAAGCAAGTGTTAGCCACTGTGGCAAAGCTTCTTCCACAAGCACGTTAAAGCTTTTCAGGTCTGTTTTGGAGCCTCTAATTTCTTGGGGTGGGCCACTGGACCCCATGTGCTTAAGTGGCCTGTGGAGATGTAGTTCACACAGGCACTGGCTGGGACCCCATGGCTGTGAGAGATGTCCTTTATGCTTAGAATGCCACCTGCCCTCTCACTCCTGCTCCCATCTTAGTAGCTAGGAGGTCAAGGGAAGCAGGCTGGAGGCCAAGGTGCCAGAGGAAGACAGAAGAGGCCCTTCAGTCTTCAACTGAGTTGAGGGCAGAGTCATCACTTAGTATTCACCAAGGGAGCGAACACACAGCATCAGCCCACACTCCAAGGGCCCCACGTTGAGCAGATGCACACAGGCTGGCCCATTAAAACAGCTCCGCTTGAGGTCACGATGAATCAATTAGGTCTCTTTGGCGGCGTTTGACGGCAGGAACGTTTTCCCGTCTTTACACGTCAAACAGAATGTCTGTGACAACAGTACAGTGACTACATTTCATAAATAAGACTTCATTTTCCTTGATCCACGATTAGTTTACTTAATGAATGCTTAATAGGTTAATGACTAAATATGTCGTCTAATACACTTAGATTTTTCAAAGAGTGAGAAAGCACTGCAAAGACAGCTGCAATCTTTCGTGCAGTTTATCTACACTAAGTCTAAAGGTCCTGTGCTGGGACTCCTCCCCCTGCTCATGTGGAGAACAAGGACACTAAGCACAGCTCCTGCTTGGCGCCCAGCTCACCCTCAGGGCTATTCCATCCTGGGCCTAATTTCTGCAGTGAGAGCGGCAAAGCCGAGGTTTACCTGGGAGGGGAGGAGCGAGGAGCTGATTGGACAGCAGCTGCAGGTGCTCCAGGGTAATGTCCCGGATGGCAGGGATGTGGAAGAGGCGGGTAAACAGGTGAGGCAGCTTGGGGGCGAAGATGTTGAGCAGGGCCATGCGGCAGTACAGCCTGGCCAGTGCGGCCTCGCAGCGCAGCAGCTCCCTGCAAGGGAAGGGCAGGGGACAGGCGCTGAGCTCTGACGCTCCAGCCTCCACACTGGGCTGGGCCACGGGCCGCTGAAGGGGAAGGACCACATCTCAGGCTTCTCTGGCCTCATGCTCTGTGCTCCAAGTTAGACACTTGTGTTTTAAACAAAAAGCCACATTTAGTTATGTTTGATTTTTCCCAACTCAAAAACCACCGTGGAAAAAGAAATGAAAATATATGTTCACATAAAGACTCACATATACGTGTGTTCACAGTAGCATACGTATAGTAGCCAAAAAGTGGAAACAGCCCAAATGTCCAACAACTGAGGCACGGTAAATCCATACAATGGAATGTTATTCACAAATAAAAAGGGATGAAGCAGTGACACGTGCTACGACATGGATGAACCTGGACAGCCCTGTGCTAAGTGAAAGAAGCCAGACACAAAAGCTCACATATTATGAATCCATTTATATAGAGTGTCCAGAATTAAGCAAATCCATAGAAACAGAAATTAGATTGGCGGGGTTGAGCTAGGGGACAGGAGAAGGGGAACTGACTACTAATGGGTGTGGGGTTTCTTCTTGGGGTGATGAAAATGCTCTAAAACTGAGAGTGATGATGGTTACAGAATTTTGTGAATATACTAAAAATTGTTGGCCTGTATACTTTAAATGGGTAAATTACACGGTACGTGAATTGTATCTCTGTAAAGCTATTATAAAAATTTCAGTGTGGGCATTTTTTTTTTATGTGATGAATTTATGAAGTGATTGGCATTCACCTTGAATAATAGCTCATTAGTGACTAAGCAGGTCTCATTTAGAAATGCATCTCTTGGTAAAGAATCTAATCTAGCTAATACTAAGCATAGGGGAGTCTCCCTGTATTTTATTAGCTTATCACCATAGTTAAAAATTCTACTGGTAGTAAGCACTTAATCAAGAAGGCAAGTTAGAAGTAGCCCTTTTGGAATGTAAATTGGTGCAGCCACTGTGGAAAACAGCAGTGGAGGTTCCTCAGAAAACTAAAAATAGAGTTACCATATGATCTAGCAATTCCACTCCTGGGCATATATCCAGACAAAACTATAATTCAAAAAGATACATGCACCCCTCTGTTCAAAGCAGCACTATTCACAATAGCCAAGACATGGAAACAACCTAAATGGCCACTGACAGATGAACAGACAAAGAAGATGTGGTACATATATACAATGGAATATTACTCAGCAGTAAGAAAGAATGAAATAATGCCATTTGCAGCAACATGAATGCAACTAGAGATTATCATACTAAGTGAAGTCAGAAAGAGAAAGACAAATACCATATGATATCACTTATATGTGGAATCTAAAATATGACACAAATGAACCTATCTATGAAACAGAAACAGAATCATGGACATAGAGAATAGACTGATGGTTGCCAAGGGGGAGGGGGTTGGGGGAGGGATGGATTGGGAGTTTGGGATTAGCAGATGCAAACTGGTATATATAGGATGGATAAACAACAAGGCTCTACTGTATAGCACGGGAAACTATATTCAATATCCTGTGATAAACCATAATGGAAGAAAGAATATGAAAAAGAACGTTTTTTATATATATATATATATATATATATATATAAAAATATAAATAACTGAGTCACTTTGACGTACAGCAGTAGTTAACATTGTAATTCAACTCTACTTCAATAAAAAATAAGTTAAAAAAAATAAAAGAAATAGCCCTTTTGTGTCTATAAAGTCTAGGTCTAAACCCACTCGGAGCCAACAGGGGTCACTTGATATTACCTACTGACCCAAATTAAAGGTAATGCTGGTCCATCATATAAAGTGAAGACAAAAAAGAAACCAGCTAAGATGGTGCATGTTAGGTGGTTTCTTTCTTGGCTCCACCAGTTTGTAATATTCTTGCGCCAGAATTTAAAACAAACCAACTCCACCTGCTTCTTCCCTCCTCAGAAGTTTGTCTGTTGACAGTACTAGCACAGCTCACGAGGACCAGGGCAGCAAAACAGATGAGGTCTGACTATGAAAGCTGAAAGCCCTACAGACTCCCCCCAGCTCTCTCCTCACATTGCAAAGCCACAAGTTGCCAGGATGAAGCTGGAGTGAGATTATTTTTGGTCGACTCTGCAGACTGTTAACGTCCCTGAAGTCTCTGCTGAGGAGCCCCCCCGACTCTTCATTCTCTAAAGTCCTCTCTCAAACCCACGTGAGCACTTTAGGCTGAGTACACCTCTGATGAAAACCCGTACTATGACCAGAAATTCCATCCTTGTATTGATCAAACAAATCTATGGCATATTTCATATTTCTCCCAATACCGAGATCACCACATTAATACTGACTGTAAATGTCCTACATCTGCAGCCTGATTGTAACCTTGCGAAGCACTTTCTTGCCTTTTCTCTAAGTTGCTAGTCAACAGTCAATAGGTTTCATCTATCACAGAAATTTGCCAAAAATATGACTGAAAGTCTTATTAAAGAAGTTTTTAAAAACTTTAAGAGTACCATATTGATATTCAAGCACATATGTTTGGGGATCCTTTTCAACAAATATGTGGAGTCTACAGTGTGAGCCAGGGCCCAGATTAAGCACTGGGAGCTCTAGCAAAGAATCAGACAAGGCATCTGCTTTTAGGAAGCTTATGTTCTAGAGGGAGGAGACACACAATAAACAAATTAAAAAAAATAGCAAAAATATCAGGTTCTGGAAGGGAAGTACTGATAAAATACAGTGTTATGACAATGTGCTCCTGTGGGCTTACTTTACATGGTGAGGCAAGGGTTTTTTGGAAAGGTGACACATTCATTGCGATCTGAATGACAAGAATGAGACAGCCGATCCACCAGAGGGCAGACAGCAGAAGCAAGAAGAACTACAATCCTGCAGCCTGTGGAACAAAAACCACATTCACAGAAAGATAGACAAAATGAAAAGGCAGAGAGCTATGTACCAGATGAAGGAACAAGATAAAACCCCAGAAAAACAACTAAATGAAGTGGAGACAGGCAACCTTCAGAAGAATGATAGTGAAGATGATCCAGGACCTTGGAAAAAGAAAGGAGGCAAAGATCGAGAAGATGCAAGAAATGTTTAACAAAGTCCTAGAAGAATGAAAGAACAAACAGAGATGAACAATACAATAACTGAAATGAAAACTACACTAGAAGGAATCAACAACAGAATAACTGAGGCAGAAGAACGGATAAGTGACCTGGAAGACAGAATGGTGGAATTCACTGCTGCAGAACAGAATAAAGAAAAAAGAATGAAAAGAAATGAAGACAGCCTAAGAGACCTCTGGGACAACATTAAACACAACAACATTCGCATTATAGGGGTCGCAGAAGGAGAAGAGAGAGAGAAAGGACCCAAGAAAATATTTGAAGAGATTATAGTCAAAAACTTCCCTAACATGGGAAAGGAAATAGCTACCCAAGTCCAGGAAGCGCAGAGAGTCCCATACAGGATAAACCCAAGGAGAAACACGCTGAGACACATAGTAATCAAACTGGCAAAAATTAAAGACAAAGAAAAATTATTGAAAGCAGCAAGGGAAAAGCAATAAATAACATACAAGGGAACTCACATAAGGTTAACAGAGTTTCTCAGCAGAAACTCTACAAGCCAGAAGGGAGTGGCATGATATACTTAAAGTGATGAAAGGGCAAAACCTAAAACCAAGATTACTCTACCTGGCAAGGATATCATTCAGATTTGATGGAGAAATCAAAAGCTTTACAGAGCAAAAGCTAAGAGAATTCAGCACCACCAAACCAGCTCTACAACAAATGCTAAAGGAACTTCTCTAAGTGGGAAACACAAGAGAAGAAAAGGACCTACAAAAACAAACCCAAAACAATTAAGAAAATGGTAATAGGAACATACACATCGATATTACCTTAAATGTGAATGGATTAAATGCTCCAACCAAAAGACACAGGCTTGCTGAATGGATACAAAAACAAGACCCATATATATGCTGTCTACAAGAGACCCACTGTAGACCTAGGGACACATTCAGACTGAAAGTGAGGGGATGGAAAAAGATATTCCATGCAAATGGAAATCAAAAGAAAGCTGGAGTAGCAATAGTCATATCAGATAAAATAGACTTTAAAATAAAGAATGTGGCCTTCCCTGGTGGCGCAGTGGTTGAGAGTCCGCCTGCCAATGCAGGGGACACAGGTTCATGCCCCGATCCGGGAAGATCCCACATGCCGCAGAGCAGCTGGGCCCGTGAGCCATGGCCGCTGAGCCTGCGCGTCCGGAGCCCGTACTCTGCAACGGGAGAGGCCACAACAGTGAGAGGCCCGCGTACCGCAAAAAAAAAAAAAAAAAAAAAAAAAAAAAAAAAAAAAAATAAAGAATGTTACAAGAGACAAGGAAGGACACTACATAACAATCAAGGGATCAATCCAAGAAGAAGATATAACAATTATAAATATATATGCACTCAACATAGGAGCATCTCAATACATAAGGCAACTGCTAACAGCTATAAAAGAGGAAATTGACAGTAACACAATAATAGTGGGGGACTTTAACATCTCATTTACACAAACGGACAGATCATCCAAACAGAAAATTAATAAGGAAACACAAGCTTTAAATGACACAATAGACCAGATAGATCTAATTGATATTTATAGGACATTCCATCCAAAAACAGCAGATTACACATTCTCCTCAAGTGCTCACGGAACATTCTCCAGGATAGATCACAGCTTGGGTCACAAATCAAGCCTCAGTGAATTTAAGAAAATTAAAATCATACCAAGCCTCTTTTCTGACCACAACGCTATGAGATTAGAAATCAATTACAGGGAAAAAAACGTAAAAAACACAAACACATGGAGGCTAAAAAATACGTTACTAAATAACAAGAGATCACTGAAGAAATCAAAGAGGAGGGGCTTCCCTGGTGGCGCAGTGGTTGAGAGTCCGCCTGCTGATGCAGGGGACACGGGTTCGTGCCCCAGTCCGGGAAGATCCCACATGCCGCGGAGCAGCTGGGCCCGTGAGTCATGGCCGCTGAGCCTGCGTGTCCGGAACCTGTGCTCCGCAACGGGAGAGGCCACAACAGTGAGAGGCCCATGTACCGCAAAAAAAAAAAAAAAAAAAAAAATCAAAGAGGAAATCAAAAAATACCTAGAGACAAATGACAATGAAAACACGACGATCCAAAAACTATGGGATGCAGCAAAAGCAGCTCTAAGAGGGAAGTTTATAGCTATACAAGCCTACCTCAAGAAACAAGAAAAATCTCAAATAAACAATCTAAACTTACAAAGGAACTAGAGAAAGAAGAACAAACAAAACCCAAAGTTAGCAGAAGGAAAGAAATCATAAAGATCAGAGCAGAAATAAATGAAATAGAAACAAAGAAAACAATAGCAAAGATCAATAAAACTAAAAGCTGGTTCTTTGAGAACATAAACAAAATTGATAAACCATTAGCCAGACTCATCAAGTAAAAAGAGGGAGAGGACTGAAATCAATAAAATTAGAAATGAAAAAGGAGAAGTTACAACAGACACCGGAGAAATACAAAGCATCCTAAGAGACTACTACAAGCAACTCTATGGCAATAAAATGGACAACCTGGAAGACATGGACAAATTCTTAGAAAGGTATAACCTTCCAAGACTGAACCAGGAAAAAATAGAAAATATGAACAGACCAATCACAAGTAATGAAATTGAAACTGTGATTAAAAATCTTCCAACAGGGGCTTCCCTGGTGGCGCAGTGGTTGAGAGTCCACCTGCCGATGCAGGGGACACGGGTCCGTGCCCCGGTTCGCGAAGATCCCACATGCCGCGGAGCGGCTAGGCCCGTGAGCCATGGCCGCTGAGCCTGCGCATCCGGAGCCTGTGCTCCACAATGGGAGAGGCCACAACAGTGAGAGGCCCGCGTATTGCAAAAAAAAAAAAAAAAAAAAAAAAAAAAAAAAATCTTCCAACAAACAGAAGTCCAGGACCAGATGGCTTCACAGGTGAATTCTATCAAACATTTAGAGAATAGATAACACCCATCCTTCTCAAACTCTTCCAAAATATTGCAGAGGAAGGAACATTCCCAAACTCATTCTATGAGGCCACCATCACCCTGATACCAAAACCAGACAAAGATAATACAAAAAATGAAAATTACAGACCAATATCACTGATGAATATAGATGCAAAAATCCTCAACAAAATACTAGCAAACAGAATGCAACAACACATTAAAAGGATCATGCACCATGATCAAGTGGGATTTATCCCAGGGATGCAAGGATTCTTCAATATATGCAAATTAATCAATGTGATACACCATATTAACAAATTGAAGGAGAAAAACCATATGATCATCTCAATAGATGCAGAAAAAGCTTTTGACAAAATTCAACACCCATTTATGACAAAAACTCTCCAGAAAGTGGGCATAGAGGGAACCTACCTCAACATAATAAAGTCCATATATGACAAACCCACAGCAAACATCATTCTCAATGGTGAAAAACTGAAACCATTTCCTCTAAGATCAGGAACGAGACAAGGATGTCCACTCTTGCCACTATTATTCAACATAGTTTTGGAAGTCCTAGCCATGGCAATCAGAGAAGAAATAAAAGGAATCCAAATTGGAAAAGAAGAAGTAAAACTGTCACTGTTTGCAGATGACATGATACTATACATAGAGAATCCTAAAGATGCCACCAGAAAACTACTAGAGCTAATCAATGAATCTGATAAAGTTGCAGGATATAAAATTAATGCACAGAAATCTCATGCATTCCTATACACTAATGATGAAAAATCTGAAAGAGAAATTAAGGAAACAATTCCATTTACCACTGCAACAAAAAGAATAAAATACCTAGGAATAAACCTACCTAGGGAGACAAAAGACCTGTATGCAGAAAACTATAAGACACTGTTGAACGAAATTAAAGATGATACCAACGGATGGAGAGATATATACCATGTTCTTGGATTGGAAGAATCAACACTGTGAAAATGACTATACTACCCAAAGCAATCTACAGATTCAATGCAATCCCTATCAAATTACCAATGGCATTTTTTACAGAACTAGAACACAAAATCTTAAAGTTTGTATGGAGACACAAAAGACCCTGAATAGCCAAAGCTATTGGCAAAGACACCTACAGTCTTGAGGGAAATAAAAAGGAGCTGGAGGAATCAGACTCCCTGACTTCAGACTATACTACAAAGCTACAGTAATCAAGACAATATGGTACTGACACAAAAACAGAAATATAGATCAATGGAACAGGATAGAAAGCCCAGAGATAAACCCACACACCTATGGTCAACTAATCTATGACAAAGGAGGCAAGGATATACAATGGAGAAAAGACAGTCTCTTCCATAAGTGGTGCTGGGAAAACTGGACAGCTACATGTAAAAGAATGAAATTAGAACACTCCCTAACACCATACACAAAAGTAAACTCAAAATGGATTAGACACCTAAATGTAAGACCGGACACATAAAACTCTTAGAGGAAAACACAGGAAAAACACTCGTTGACATAAATCACAGCAAGATCTTTTTTGGCCCACTTCCTAGAGTAATGGAAATAAAAACAAAAATAAACAAATGGGATCTAATGAAACTTAAAAGCTTTTGCAAAGCAAAGGAAACCACAAACAAGATGAAAAGACAACCCTCAGAATGGGACAAAATATTTGCAAATGAAGCAACTGACAAAGGATTAATCTCCAAAATATATAAACAGCTCATGCAGCTCAATATTAAAAAAACAAACAACCCAATCAAAAAATGGGCAGAAGACCTAAATAGACATTTCTCCAAAGAGGACATACAGATGGCCAAGAAGCACATGAAAAGCTGCTCAACATCACTAATTATTAGAGAAATGCAAATCAAAACTACAATGAGGTATCACCTCACACCAGTTAGAATGGGCATCATCAGAAAATCTACAAACAACAAATGCTGGAGAGGGTGTGGGGAAAATGGAACCCTCTTGCACTGTTGGTGGGAATGTAAATTGATATGGCCACTATGGAGAACAGTATGGAGGTTCCTTAAAAAACTAAAAATAGAATTACCATATGACCCAGCAATCCCATTACTGGGCATATACCCAGAGAAAACCGTCATTCAAAAAGACACATGCACCCCAATGTTCACTGCCGCACTATTTACAATAGCCAGGTCATGGAAGCAACCTAAATACCCACTGACAGATGAATGGATAAAGCAGTTGTGGTACATATATACAATGGAATATTATTCAGCCATAAAAAGGAACGAAATTGGGTCATTTGTAGAGACGTGGATGAATCTAGAGACTGTCAAAAAGAGTGCAGTAAGTCAGAAAGAGAAAAACAAATATCGCATATTAACGCATATATGTGGAACCTAGAAAAATGGTACAGATGAACCAGTTTGCAGGGCAGAAATTGAGACAAAGATGTAGAGAACAAACGTATGAACACCAAGCGGGGAAAGCAGTGGGGGGCTGGGGGTGGTGGCGTGATGAATTGGGCGATTGGGATTGAGATGCATACACTGACGTGTATAAAATGGATGACTAATAAGAACCTACTATATAAAAAATAAATAAAATATAATTTAAAATAAAAAAGAATGAGACAGCCATGCAAAGTTCTGGGCAAAGCATTAGCAGGCAGAGGGAACAGCATATACAGAGACACTGAGGAGGAAACAAGCTTGGTGTGTGAGAGAAACTGCGAAAGGAGAGTACACTGGGAGAAGCAGATAGACTCTCAGGCTCGGGGAGGGTTTGGCGAGCCAGGTTAAGGGTTTGAATTCTACTCCATGGGAAGTGGAACGCCATGGGAACGTTTGAATTAGAGGAGAGAGATGAATGATCTGATCTGTGTTTCTAAAAGATCACTCGGCTGCTGTGGAGAGAAGGGAGAGCTGAAGCCTAGACCAGTGTGGTGGAGGCGGAGATGGAGAGAAGCAGCCTGGGATGTACTTTGGAGGAAGAGTCAATGGGACCTGCCGATTGGTTACATGAGGCAGTGAGGACAAAGGGTGACTTGGGCACCCCTCACAGATGTGGAAAGACCGGTGGAGAAGAAGGCCTGAATTCCACCTCACATGCGACATTTTAGGCACCTATTAGATTAGCCTTGTCCATGTAAGAGCTGACTTCGGTTAACTTGTTTTCAGCTCAGTTCTAAAAACCTGACAAAAGTAGTATTAGCCATATATGTATGTGTGTGTGTGTGTGTGTGTGTGTGTGCGCGCGCGCGTGCATGTATATATATTTTTTGGCCGCACTGTGCGGCTTACGGGATCTCAATTCCCTGACCAGGGACTGAACCTGGGCCATGGCAGTGAAAGCTGGGAATCCTAACCACTAGGCCACCAGGGAACTCCTGAATATCAGCAATATTACCAGGCATGTTGCTTATGGTCAAAACCACCCCCAACTGGCAAGCTGCACTGGGAGGACTGAAAAAAGAGTGCTCTTGGTGGGAAGCTACAGTTTCGGGCTTTCCAGAAAATGGTGACTCTTACTAACTGGGCCTGCCTCTTGCAGAAATCCCTAGAAGCTATGCCTGTGGAATTGTTACAAAAGATACCAGCTTCTATTTGGGACATGGGGCTCTCAGCCATCACGTGAACACAGCGACGTTAAGTCTATCCCTCACACCTGGGTTGTCACTGGGTGGGTGGGTGGGGTCAAAGAATAGCCTTTGAACTTCTGTGTGGATGACTATGACTCCTGCTGAAATGTATGCACGACACTTCCCTGTGGCACGCCACGCTTCCCATCCTGGATCTTTCTAGGTGAAGCTAGTGCCAAGTATCGCCTATTTGGGTCTTGTGAATTTGATTGTCAACTTGAACTTACGACCACCCAAATGGGGCGGTGAAACATCTGAGTGGAGATGGCAAGGAGGCAGTTGGATACGTCCATCTGGTTTTCCAGGGAGAGGTCTAAGCTGGAGATACACTCAAGTTGCTTCAAAATTGACAATATAATGAGAAGTTACAATGCTATTGGATGAACAGTATGAAAAATAGTTTATGGGAAGTTTTATTAGAGAGCTCCATTTATCATTATATTTTCTTCTGAATTGTTGCAAGAATTTTTATGACTGAAAGAAGGAATTTGCAGGTGCATGTGAGGGAATTTTGCCAGATCTTTAGGATTTAACCCACAGACGGCAGGCACAGGTCTCTTCAGACCCCCGCAAAGCGCTGGGCACAAAGGAGCACTCAAGGAATACCTTGTTAGTTTAACAGAAATGAGCTGGCTGCTCACACAGTGCCTGGACTCCTCTTAGTTGTGTCTTCTCGACTCGGTTTATACTTTAGAACTTTTCCACGTTCTTCAAATCTCCAGACACCCCTCAACACCCCCAACTTACAGCAGAGTATCCATGGCACAGGCCAGGTGATACTGGATGCTGCAACTGTTCTTCCTAACTCTTGCAATTCGCTGTTATCTTTACTAGCTGCCTCTGTCTCTCTCTTAGCTTTGAAAGAAAAGCCTTCTTTGTCAACAATGAATGGCACATGTGATAAAACAGAGTAAGTGGATTTCTGTGACCTGCTAGAAAGAAGTGCTCAATTTTACCTGTGAATTTATTATTTATTTATTTATTAAAAATTTCTGGCCATGCCACATGGCCTGTGGGATTTTAGTTCCCCAACCAGGGACTGAACCCAGGCCCTCGGCAGTGAGAACTCGGAGTCCTAACCACTGGACTGCCAGGGCATTCCCTTACCTGTGAATTTGAAGGTTGGTATTGTCCAGGGTGACCAGCCCATTGGTGGCAGTCCTTCGGTAGCCTGCTGGGGGCCTTTCCAACATATCAATAGGATACCAGTATCGGACCAGCACACCTTCGCTTCGGAGGTATGTTTCTACCTGCACCAATTCATTTACCTACAAAAGAAAAAGGAAATGTCTATTTGGTTTTTTATTATTTTTTAAAATTTATTTCTTTTTATTTATTTGTTTTTTGAGCACTGACTTTTTTCCCCAAGTTTTAAAATACATATGTATACATATAAGACCAAACTTTTATAGCAGTAAATACTAGTTTCATGTCACTGATTGAGGCTAAAAGTTCAAAGATATCTGGATAGTGTATTTAGTTTTTTCATACCAGCTGGAAAATTTTAATTGGTACAATAAATTAAAGAACTTCAATGTAATCATGAGTTAGAAATTTAAAGAGAAGAGTGGTATATTTCAAGTAACAGTTCAACATGCATTGTTGCCAGGTAAAATTTATGTTCATTGTTTTTATGTTAATAATTTTGTAAAAGCAGGGAATCTGTCTGATCGCTCCATTTTATTGCTAGGAAAATAAAAATGTAAGCTCATGAATACGCATTCTGGATTCCAATAGCAATGTAATCTTTATTTAGGGACTACTATTGAAACAAAGGGAATCAAACCACTTGAGACATAACAGAATTATTACTTTAACAAAATGTCTATTTTTCTAATTTTCCTTTCACACGTTTCCATTGCTGAAAAATACTGTCAGTTACGTACTTTCTGATAACCAGAATCAGAGCTTGTCTCAGAAGGCAGTGGGAGATTAACAGTATTACTAATGGAATTTTCTACTTGAAAGTTCACCTTAGTAAATCACCAGCCAACAGCCTCTCTTAAAAATATAATGATCTAAATTATACTCTGGTAAAATGTAGCCAGTTGAAGATGTAAAATTTTCAATTTCAAAGCATTAGTGATACCTAACATTATCTGTATCCGTAGACAGACAGATACCAAAGCTTATCTATGTGGTGATAGATACTTCTATATCTGAGACTCTTAGGCTTGATCTGTGTATTACTTCATCAGTTTTTCCTGCATGGGAAACAGAAATGCAAGCATGTGCATGTAACCTAAGGATTATGTAGTCACAGCCTTCAAGGCCTCCGTTTTCAGAAGAAAGCTTCGGCTTGGCCCTTACTCTCTTCTATTCTTTCCCCCCTGCCACCCCACCCCACCTTAAACCTTGCTGAGCCCCATGAGAGGGCTCTGCAAAGCTGAGAAGAAAACAACTGATCTAGTTTAATACACTCATTTTACAGACGGGGAAGCTGAGGCTCCGAGAACCAGTAGGATGACATGATCAAAATCACAAAACTATTTCTTTGAGTCTGTATAACAATCATGACAATGACAGATCATCCATTCATCAAGGCCAACAGGAGAATTTTCCCTTGGAACTTGGTAGATATAAGGTAGGGGCAGCCTGAACATGGTTGATGGAAAAAAACGGCAGCAGCAACATGGTCTGAAGGTGCTGACAGCACTGAGAGTTAAGAGCTTACGTTCTACAATCAGCGCTGATCTGGGCCCAAGAGAAAATCTCAGGCAAGTCATCTGTCATGACAGCACTCAGCCTGGTTTCTTTATCCCTAATTTGAAGAATAATCTATCTGTATAATCACTTTTTAAGGTATTTGGAGTCTGGGCATGAAAGTCTCAGTGTATATAAAAGGCTGTTCACTCACTGAATCAACATCTAAGACAACTCCATGAAGCCCAAAGGTTTTCAGCATCCCTCGGATGGCAAATTTTGGCAGGGCAGTTCCAACAGTACTGCTGGCTACGTTATTGCTGTCTGGAGAGCGGGTTACTACTGTGAGACCTGAGGAGGGTAGAGGGAAAAGTTTTTTCAGCAGCAAGTACCATTATTATTTTGGGACCCTATATTTTAGGGTCTAAAATAACTCTACGGCATTTACCAATACCCTCAGTTTAGCCATAACCCAAAAGGAACATGGCTCAGTCCGGAAGATAATAAAACAAAGTGTTGTAAGAACTCGGGCAATTCAACAATAAAAAGACAAGCCAATTAAAAAATGGGCATAAAATGTGAATAAACATTTTTCTAAAGAGAAAAGATATGCATGAAAAGATGTTCAACATCATTAATTAGAGAAATGCAAGTCAAAGGCACAATGAGATACCACTTCACATCCATTAGGATGGCTATAATCAAAAAACAGGCAATAGTAAGTGTTGGCCAGGATGTAGAGAAATTGGAACCCTCTTATGTGCTGATGGGAATGTAAAATGGGGCAATCACTTTGGAAAACCATCTGGCAGTTCCTCAAAAAGTTAGACATAAAGTTACCATATGACCCAGCAATTTCACTCCCACATATATACCCAGGAGGAATGAAAACATGTCCACACAAAAACCTGTACACAAATGTTCATAGCAGCATGATTCATAATAGCCAAAAGGTAGAAGGAACCCAAGTGTCCATCAATTGACGAATGGATAAACAAAATGGGGTACTATCCATACAATGGAATATTATTTTTGCCATAAAAAGGAAGTAACAACAGGAGCTACAACAGGGATGAATCTTGAAAAATTATGCCATGTGAAGGAGGCCAGACACAAAAGGCTGCACGCTGCATGAGTCCATTTTTACGAAACGTCCAGACTAAGCAAATCTATAGAGGCAGAAAGTAGATCAATGGTTGCCAGGGGCTAGTAGGAAGGAGGAATGGGGAGTGGGGAGGGTACAGAATTCCTTTTGGGGGATGAAAATGTTCTGGAATTAGAGGCAATGGTTTGGTGGTTGCACAACTTTGTGAATATACGAAAACCACTGAAATGTATACTTTAAAAGGGTGAATTTTATGGTATGTGAATTCTCTCTCTAAAAAGAGGAATTAAAAAAGAAAAGTAAATATATATGCCTGCCCCTGCCCATGATGTTTGTGAAGGTCTAATAATGAGTTGTTTTATTTCCTTTTTGTGCTTTTCTGTATTTTCATTTCCTCAAGATATGCAATAGATTTTTAATCAAATGAATAAATACATTGTATAAAATTCCAAAAAGCACAGTACAACCACATATTCATGGTTTATTAGCTGGGCAGCCAGGACTAAGCCCGAGAGGCCTATCTGCAATCCTCCACCCACGCCCCACTTCTCTCTAAAGTGCCCTATCTCACCCTGCTCATGTGAGTGGTTCTGGGAATGTGGAAGAGGCCCCCAGAGGCCAGACAGCTTCTACTTGTGCCCCACCAGGAAGCCTAGGGCCGCACATGGGAGAGCCTGGAAGAGCTCACATCACCCAGAGTAAGGAGAGTCACCCTAGAAGAGCCAGCAGCTGACTGGCTCAAACTCATGCTTGGGAAAACGCAACTTCTCATTTCAGAGGAAGTTTAATAGGTGAAGGAAGGGGGGGAAGCAAAACCTTTTCGAACTTTATCAATTGTGAACTTGTTTGCTTCATCCTTAATGTCTTCAATGGTGGGAAGATAAAGGTCTCTTGGGATGCCACCATTCTCCTCGTAGAGGAATTCAACCGTCTGCCGGGCGATATCCACCATGCCTAAAAAATATAACAGAACTGGTAACTCTCCGAAGAGCACACAATCTTCAGTCCAATCATGACACTGACCCATACTCAAAATGAAGAGATAAGGGGAATTTGTGGGAGTATGTAGCCTTTTGGGAATGGTAATTATGCAGTGTCAGTCAAGTTTAAAATACTCAATGCCCTACTTCTAGGCATCTCTCAAATCTCTCCCACAGAAATACAAGCACAAGTGTGTAAAGGTTTAAGAACAGTCCCTGCAGAATTGCTGGGAAATATAAAAGCAACAAAAAAAGGAAATAATGAAAGTATTCATCGACAGAGAATGGTTAAAAACGATGGTACGTTATTATGTAGTCATTTCATTTCAGTTAAGTCAAGAGAACAAACTATAGGACAAATGGAGAGAAAGAAGAAAGTGAGGGTAGTGTTTTTTTCTTAGTTTATGTATTTTTGTACTGTGTTTGATTATTGTTACAACAAACACATGTTGTTTATTTAACAGAGACAGAGAGCTTCATCAACTTCTTCTATCCAGTACTGGAATTTGCTCTGTCCTTCCTACTTGGAGGGAGAAGACATCATTATATTCAATAGCAACAGCCACAATTAATTAATAAGCCAAGTAAATAAATGTCCAAGGCCCTGAAGAAAACAGCACTGTGGGGAGGACAGAGGGGTGGCTGCCACTGCTGCCCCACACACACGGCTTGAGAAGCTGTGGGTAAAAAACACCCGTTGACAGCATTTGCTTTTAAACAAGGCTTATCTCTATCACACTATCTACCGCTCCTTTCTTTGCTGGCCTTGCTGTAATGAAAAGGCATAGCAATTTTCTGAGCACAGTGAAGAAGGGGGCTGCCCTTAGAGGAGGATGTGTAGAGAAAGAAGTGTCAGAGAGAATAACAAGAAATGTGGCCTGGCGGCAAAATGTGGTTCATGCATACGAAGCAACACTACTTCATAATAGATAGGAGGGGCTTCCCTGGTGGCGCAGTGGTTGAGAGTCTGCCTGCTGATGCAGTGGACACGGGTTCATTTCCCGGTCCGGGAAGATCCCACATGCCACGGAGCGGCTGGGCCCGTGAGCCATGGCCGCTGAGCCTGCGTGTCCGGAGCCTGTGCTCCGCAGCGGGAGAGGTCACAGCAGTGAGAGGCCTGTGTACCGCAAAAAAAAAAAAAAAAAAAAAAGCCACAACATAATAGATAGGAACAGGGAGTTCCCTGGCTGTCCAAGGGTTAGGACTCAGCGCTTTCACTGCTGGGGTCTCGGTTTGATCCCTGGTTAGGGAACTAAGATCCCATAAGCTGCGCAGTTCGGCCAAGTAATAATAACAATAATAGATAGGAACAGAATATTGGTACATAATACAGCATTAGTGAAATATATGTTAAGTAAAAGGAGACAGACACAAAAAACTACATATCATAGGACAATTTATATGAATTATCCAGAAAAAGCACTGGGACTGGGAGTAAGGGCAGGTATTGACATCAGACTGACACTGGAGAAGCTTGCTGGGCTGATGAAAATGCTCAGAAACTGTACTGTGATGATGCATGACTTGTTAATTTACTATAACTCATTGAACTCCACATTTAAAATGAGTGAATTTTATAGGATACAAATTGTATCTAAATAAAGTTGTAAAAAATAATCAGCAAAAGGTAGAGGGTATGAGGTGCAGTAAAATGAATTTGGCAATACGGTGAAAATTGCCTGAAGTCGGGTGACGGGTAATGCAGATTCATTATATAATTTCTTCTACTTTTGTGTATATTTTAAATAGAAAATATAAACAGACCAATCACAAGCACTGAAATTGAAACTGTGATTAAAAATCTTCCAACAGGGCTTCCCTGGTGGCGCAGTGGTTGAGAGTCTGCCTGCCGATGCAGGGGACACGGGTTCGTGCCCCGGTCCGGGAAGATCCCACATGCTGCAGAGCGGCTAGGCCCGTGAGCCATGGCTGCTGAGCCTGCACATCCGGAGCCTGTGCTCTGCAACAGGAGAGGCCACAACAGTGAGATGTCTGCATACTGCAAAAAAAAAAAAAAAAAAAAAAAAAAAATCTTCCAACAAACAAAAGCCCAGGACCAGATGGCTTCACAGGCGAATTCTATCAAACATTTAGAGAAGAGCTAATACCTATCCTTCTCAAACTCTTCCAAAATACAGTAGAGGGAGGAACACTCCCAAACTCATTCTACGAGGTCACCATCACCCTGATACCAAAACCAGACAAAGGTGTCACAAAGAAAGAAAACTCCAGAACAATATCACTGATGAACATAGATGCAAAAATCCTCAACAAAATACTAGCAAACAGAATCCAACAGTACACTAAAAGGATCATACACCATGATCAAGTGGGGTTTATCCCAGGAATGCAAAGATTCTTCAATATACGCAAACCAATCAATGTGATAAACCATATTAACAAATTGAAGAAGCAAAACCATATGATCATCTCAATAGATGCAGAAAAAGCTTTCAACAAAATTCAACACCCATTTATGATAAAAACCCACCAGAAAGTAGGCATAGAGGGAACTTACCTCAACATAATAAAGGCCATATATGACAAACCCACAGCCAACATTGTTCTCAATGGTGAAAAACTGAAACCATTTCCTCTAAGATCAGGAACAAGACAAGGTTGTCCACTCTCACCACTATTATTCAACATAGTTTTGAAAGTTTTAGCCACAGCAATCAGAGAAGAAAAGGAAATAAAAGGAATCCAAATTGGAAAAGAAGTAAAGGTGTCACTGTTTGCAGATGACATGATACTATCCATAGAGAATCCACCAGATTCTCTGATGGATGATGGATTCTGATGGATTCTCAGATGCCACCAGAAAACTACTAGAACTAATCAATGAATTTAGTAAAGTAGCAGGATACAAAATGAAGGCACAGAAATCTCTTGCATTCCTATACACTAATGATGAAAAATCTGAAAGAGAAATTAAGGAAACACTCACATTTACCCCTGCAACAAAAAGAATAAAATACCTAGGAATAAACCTACCTAAGGAGACAGAAGACCTGTATGCAGAAAACTATAAGACACTGGTGAAAGAAATTAAAGATGATACAAACAGATGGAGAGATATACCATATTCGTGGATTGGAAGAATCAAGATTGTGAAAATGACTATACTACCCAAAGCAATCTACAGATTCAATGCAATCCCTATCAAACTACCAATGGCATTTTTCACAGAACTAGAACAAAAAATTTCACAATTTGTATGGAAACACAGAAGACTCCAAACAGCCAAAGCAATCTTGAGAAAGAAAAACGGAGCTGGAGGAATCAGACTCCCTGACTTCAGACTATACTACAAAGCTACAGTAATCAAGACAGTATGGTACAGGCACAAAAACAGAAATATAGATCAATGGAACAGGATAGAAAGCCCAGAGATAAACCCACACACATATGGTCACCTTATTTTTGAAAAAGGAGGCAAGAATATACAATGGAGAAAAGACAGCCTCTTCAATAAGTGGTGCTGACAAAATTGGACAGCTACACGTAAAAGAATGAAATTAGAATACTCCCTAACACTGTATACAACGATAAACTCAAAATGGATTAAAGACATTAATGTAAGGCCAGACACCATCAAACTCTTAGAGGAAAACATAGGCAGAACACT
Organism: Lagenorhynchus albirostris; assembly: GCF_949774975.1. Lineage (NCBI taxonomy): Eukaryota > Metazoa > Chordata > Mammalia > Artiodactyla > Delphinidae > Lagenorhynchus > Lagenorhynchus albirostris. The sequence continues at coordinate 72,805,965 of NC_083108.1, forward strand.
CTATGACATAAATCACAGCAAGATCCTTTTTGACACACCTCCTAGAGAAATGGAAATAAAAACAAGAATAAACAAATGGGACCTAATGAAACTTCAAAGCTTTTGCACAGCAAAGGAAACCATAAACAAGACTAAAAGACAACCCTCAGAATGGGAGAAAATATTTGCAAATGAAGCAACTGACAAAGGATTAATCTCCAAAATTTACAAGCAGCTCATGCAGCTCCATATCAAAAATATCAAACAACCCAATCCAAAAATGGGCAGAAGACCTAAATAGACATTTCTCCAAAGAAGATATATAGATTGCCAACAAACACATGAAACATGATGCTCAACATCACTAATCATTAGAGAAATGCAAATCAAAACTACAATGAGGTATCACCTTACACCAGTCAGAATGGCCATCATCAAAAAATCTATAAACAATAAATGCTGGAGAGGGTGTGGACAAAAGGAAACCCTCTTGTGCTGTTGGTGGGAATGTAAATTGATACAGCCACTATGGAGGACAGTATGGAGGTTCCTTAAAAAAGTAAAAATAGAACTACCATACGACCCAGTAATCCCACTACTGGGCATATACCCTGAGAAAACCATAATTCAAAAAGAGTCATGTACCACAATTGTTCATTGCAGCTCTATTTACAACAGCCAGGACATGGAAGCAACCTAAGTGTCCACTGACAGATGAATGGATAAAGGAAATGTGGCACATATATACAATGGAATATTACTCAGCCATAAAAAGAAACGAAATTGAGTTATTTGTAGTGAGCTGGATGGACCTAGAGTCCGTCATACAGAGTGAAGTAAGTCAGAAACAGAAAACATATACCATATGCTAACAAATATATATATGGAATCTAAAAAAAAAAGGTTCTGAAGAAGCTAGCGGCAGGACAGAAATAAAGACGCAGACGTAGAGAATGGACTTGAGGACACAGGGATGGGGAAAGGTAAGCTGGGATGAAGTGAAAGAGTGGCATGGACATATATATACTACCAAATGTAAAATAGATAGCTAGTGGGAAGCAGCCGCATAGCGCAGGGAGATCAGCTCGGTGCTTTGTGACCACCTAGAGGGGTGGGATAGGGAGGGTGGGAGGGAGATGCAAGAGGGAGGAGATATGGGTATATATGTATAGCTGATTCACTTTGTTATACAGCAGAAAATAACACACCATTGTAAAGCAGTTATACTCCAATAAAGATGTTAAAAAAATTTTTTAATAAAAATATTGAGCAATCAAAAAAAATTTCACATAATAAAAAGTTTTCAAAAGATTGGAAAAAATAAAGAACTGTGGCCTGATATCAGAAGATTATGGAAAAATAGTCTTTTACAACATTTTCCAGAGGAATTGGGATAGGAGAAAAAAATACTCTGTTGTCTACTAAGCAGGAATCTGGGACTATGGGGAGAATGTGAAATTAAAGCACGCACAGCACCGAGATGGTTTCATTGCCCTTCTTGGGGTCCTGACAACAGGAGGCTGACCCACCCTCACAGAGTTCGTCCTTTGAGCACTAGAGCCATCTCCCTGTTCTCGTTTCAGCCTTTGCCCCGGTTATATTGAAGGAGACTGTGTTTGAAAAGTAAATATTTTATGTTTAAATTAACATAGTTCAGATGATCTGCCATGGCCACATGGATGGGTCCCGAGAAGACGCCTTGGCAACTGTGTCAGAGGCCAGAGGTATTTCTGGGTGACTCAGGAGGCCAGGAGTCATCGGTCTGGCTCTGGTCTGGCAGCCACATTTGGATAATCAAATTTCCTGCTGTGCTGTCCACATTTTCCCTCCTGCAAACTGGGAGCAGAGAAGGAGAAGGCACACTTGGCCACAGACATTCAGGATGGCTCTGGGACCAAATGGTAAAAGAAAGAGACATCCTGAGTTAAGCAGAACTTATGTGAAAATAAAGGCACAGTAACCCATGATCATATACAAGAGCTTTCCACACTTATACTGTAAAGACTCTTTCTCCCTTTCCTACTCTCCCGGAGCAGCAAGAAGCACCAGTCTCCCTCAACAGCTAGTGCCTCCTGTTTCTAAACACAGCACTGCTTTTGCTGAATTAGCCCCAGGTCTCGGCTTCAATACTATGTTGTGAGAGGGGCCAAGCTAGACTGGGCACCCCAGTTATACCCACGGCGGTCTCCTGATCAACCGCACAGCCCTTCCCACAACGTAGTGCGTCATTTCATTACCTATTTCCCACTAGGATGTGAGCTCTGGGAGAAGGAAGCATCTGTGTCTTGCTCGCAGGATAGTCCTTAATCCCTAGCAAATGGCTTGACCCTGGGAGGCATGTGTTGCATGTGTGAATAAGTAAGTGGATGAACCGCTGACTGAATAAATACAACTGAAACAAAGCCTCCTAACTCTGAAAGCCACTGACCTGCTCTGGTGCTTCAAGGCATCACACTGATTAAGGAAAGTTATCTGAAAACAAGGTGAGGTCTATTCTGCAGTCTGAAAGGGCATTTTCTTTCAGATGTTGAGAGTGAACAGAGACGAACGAATTTTCTATCTGTAGGATCTACTACAGCAGATCACGTTGTTCCTTTGTTTAAAACCGCCCAAAGGCTCCCCATTTTACACAGAAAAAAATCCAAAGTCCTTGCTGAGGCTGCCACTTCTCCCTGCTTCCTCTCATCTCTTTCCTGCTGCTCCCCCCTCACCCTCTCCTCTTCAGAGACACTGGCTTGGCCTCGCTGCCATTCCCTCAACCACACAACTTGACTCCCACCCGAGGATCTTCCTAATGTTGCTCCCGCTGCCTGAAACCCTTAGGACAGAAGAAAAAAGAATATTAATTATCTGTCCTGGTTTGGGTCGGCAGCTAAAAGAGGGCTCTGATAAGAGCAGAAAGCAATTACACCATGTCATAGGATGTGTGGCTATTCCCACAGGTTAAGTATAAACACGATCATTCCACTGTCATAGGTCTTAGCCTTGGGGACAGAAAGCATAAAAGAAAAAAAAAACATATATATACACATGCACACACACACAGACACACACACACACACAGATTAGTCCTGACACCAATCTGAGAAAAAGGAATTACTCAGCTATCACTGGAATCAGGGATTCGGTATATCAGTTGGTCAAGAAATAAAGGTCTTTTGGTGGTTCTTCTCCTTATTTGTTCCTAGTCTCAGTCAGGACAAAAGTTAAGAGGAGAAAGAGCAAATACTATTTCCTTACACCACCTCTGACTGCCACAATGATGAAAGAAAACCCAACTGATGCTCCACTGGAAGGGCAGCTGTACCTCTTGGGAAAAGGCATCTCTGCATCCCCCAAAGCAGGTGTTTCACAGATGAGAAGCCTGAAAACAGAAATCAGCTATCTACACTTAAGACTCCCTAACAATCCACTGTCTGCAGTCAAACTTTGCACTATTCTATGTGCCCAGTGGGAGAAAAATCTCACCATCATCGTTACTGTGACATTTAGAACTACATTAACTGAATGCTGACCATATGCCAGACACTGTTCTTAAAAGATTTATCTGTATTAACTTGTTAATTTTTCATATACATATGAGGTGGTTACCATTATTGATTCCATTTGAAAGGTCAGGGAAGTCTAGAAAGGTTAAGTAACTCCCCCAAGGTCACCAAGCTGGTAAACAGCACAGGTGTGACTTCAGAGCCCAAGCTATTAACCATCAGGCCATCCAGCTTCCTAGTATAACCATGCCAGCTTCATTCTAGCAGCCCATCAACCCAAAATACTGAGTCAAACTGACAAGCAAAGAAAAGCCTAGCAAAGAAAGCAAAAGACCATAGAGTTCAGTAAAGGCCCAGGTAGAAGACATTGTTAAGTCTGGCCCAACTTTAGATGAGCCCCTCTTTTCTGATTTACATCCTGAGTTTCATCTAAACACATCTCTTCAAGTCATGAAGTGAGTTCCCTAGGAAAACATAAAGCACCAGACCTAGTTGTAAAGCACCCTTTATCTGGTCCAGGCCCGATTTCCGCTCTGCTTCATTGCGGAAGCGTCTTCGGATAGTAGGAAAAACCTTGGTCTCCCATGCTTTCACCAGCAGAGCGTAGTGGTCCTCCTGGAAGGAGAAGGCAAACGTGAACAGGGAAGGAACGCCTTGTACAAGAATCAGTCCTTCCCTGACTTACAGCTCTCACCCTGAGGTCTTCACCACCCTCAAATGCCAGTGACAGAAACACACCGTGCAGACCACCAAACTAACTACACCCTCAGAAGCCAGGGGAGGCAACAGATGGCCTGGGGCAAGCTCTTCCTTTCCCCCTAAAGCCATATAAACACTTCACATGATCCACAACTTTACTGCTGAATTACTATCAAAGTACTTTATTTCTCTAACATCCGGATCGCTACTGGGCAATAGAACCAAACAGATATGGCTACTGATATGTGGTTTAGAAAAATGAATACCCCAGAGCCACTGTTCCAACACAATGACATAACCGAAAGCGTAACAACTCTAGCCTTGCACGCTCAGATCAAAATATTCCTCGTGGCTTGTCCTGGTCACCAGGGAGCTAAGCAAACGCTCTTAAGTGGGGCTCTTACCTGTGGGATGTCATCGTCATCATCGTCATCACTTTCGTCATCTGCAATGGGGGGCGGATGGGGGTCTGGGCCAGAGGTGATGAAATTCTCATAGCTGAGCTCTACTTTATAATGACAGGAAGTGTCACTATCATATTCTGTAACAAAGCACAATGACAGTGAATTCTAGGCAAGAGCACATGAACTTCTTACCCTTGCACAGACCAGATTCTCCTAATTTGTGTGATAGAAAGACTCTTAGTTCTTGGAGAAATTTTAAAGCTCAGTATCAAGGAATAACTAATCATCTATCATTTCCTATTTGGGAATCTTAAAATAGTTTTTATGGGCATAATTCATTCAACTCAGAGAAGACTTTGGAAGGTTCTTCATCATGATAAAGAACTAGACAGACTCTTAAAATGATTTTCAAACCAGTATCTCAAAGGCCAAATATGGCTGCAGACATCTCATTTCGGGAAGCTCACTTTTATTCAATCTTATTATAAAATTTTTCAAATTATCAGGAATGTCTTTTAGTGCACACCTATACATCCATCACCTAGATTCCACAATTAACATTTTATTATTCTTTGATGGCTTCAGTTTTTAAAAAGTTTAAAAAACGATTAACATTTAAAATTAGGAGATTTTATGTAAAATTCTGGGGCTCTTAGCTGTCTTATAAAAGTAGACAATCTTTCAGACTTGCATTTCCATGTGGCAATATTCTGCTGGCCCTGAGTTGCGGGCAGGCTTCCTGTATGTGGGGGATGCGCTTTCTAGCCTGCCATGCTTCCTCCTGCTCCCCATTTTGTTTGTACGGGCCTGTTACCCCATTACCAGTGGGCACTGGGGTATGTCCAAGTTAAATGGATTTATGGAATTAACAGCATTCGCATTCCCAGGAAGCAGTGGGGCCTTGGGAGGAGGTGGCTTACGTTGCTGAGCAGTGGCCACGGCAGCAATCCGGCACGGTGGCCCGTGGGTGCCCGGATCTGATGCAATACTGGTGCCAGCATCATTGTCACTGTCAGATGCCATGGCAAAGGGCAGGGCCTCGAAGTTAGCGCTGATCTCCTCTGCCAGGTCGGTGCACAGGTCGGCAGCGTTGCGGTGGGCCTGCCCTTCAGCATAGGCAAATGGGCGGGAGCCAAAGTTAGCTCGCGTCTTGGTGTTCTGGAAAGGAGACCAAAGAAAAGACTTGAAAGGACTTAGGTTTATTTATGCATTCATTTCTAACCCCTCGAGGTGAACTTCATGGCAGAGTCTGTGAACCCAGGCAGAGGGGCTGGTGCACCTGTGGACACAGGCGCTTCGAGCTCTGCACGGCCCCCACTGCCCCTCGCCTGGCACTCATGCTCTTTGCTGCTCAAACGCAGTGTTCTTGTTTCCAGCACTGTTCCTTTCTACCTGATGCCACTGCTCATGCTGTTCCCTTCACCTGGAACTTTCTTTCCTCCAATTTTGTCCATTTAAACTGGTTAATATTCCAGACCTGGTTCAAACATCACTTCTTCAGGGTAATGGGGATGTGATCAGATTTGCTTGGTACTTGCTTCCACAAAGTCTACAATTTTCAATCATATTGTGATGATTAATTTTAAGTGTCAGCTTGACTGGCCACGGGGTGCTAGATTAAACATTATTATTGCTGGGTGTGTCTGTGAGATTAGCATTTGAATCAGTGGACACAGTAGATGGCCCTCCCCAGTGTAAGTGGGTACCATCCAATCCGTTGAGGGTCTGAATAAAACAATAGGCAGAGGAAGGAGGAGTTAAACCCTTTTTCCCTGCACCACTGCTTGAGCTAGGATATCTCATCCCATCTTCTCTTGCCCTCCTAGGACGCAGACTGAATCACACCACCAGCTCTCCTGGGTCCCTGGCCTACAGACAGCAGGTCATGAGACTTCTCAGTCTCCATACTAACAGGAGTCAATTCCTCAAAATAAATCTCCCCTCCCACCTCTGTCTACACACACACACACACACACACACACACACACACACTCTCTCTCTCTCTCTCTCTCTCTCTCTCTCTGTGTGTGTATATATATATATATATATATATATAGCTCCTATTGTGGGGTGTTTTTTTTGTTTTGTTTTTTGCCACACCACGTGGCATGTGGATCTTAGTTCCCCCGACCAGGAATGGAACCCGTGCTCCCTGAAGTGGAAGCATGGAGTCTTCACCACTGGACCGCCAGGGAAGTCCCCCTGTCCTATTGGTTCTGTTTCTCTGGAGAACCTTGACTGATACACACAGTGTTTATTAGTTTGTGATTATATACATACACATATATATTTATGCAAATGTTTGACTAATGTCTGACTCCTCCAACTGGTTTTAACTTCATGAAGACAAAGACCATATCTGTTTTGCTCATTGTTATTATATGTCCAGAGCTTAGCACACTACTTAATATATAGCAGGTACTCAATAAATATTTGCTGAATGAATGAATAGAACAGGCTGCCTTAAATTATTGACATCTTTAATTCACTGCACAAAGTGAGAAAAGATGCTACTATCAGAGGCATGGTACAGGGCCAGATTCTACAAGATCTTCTAAGTCATTATAAAGACTTGGGCTTTTACAACATAGACATGGGAAGCCACTGACTTGTTGAGAGTAGAGGAGTGACATGATCTAACCAACATTTTTAAGGAATCACTGTGGCTGCTGTGTTGAAAAGATGTGTAAAAGGGCAAGAACTAAGGGGCTGGTAGGGAAGGGAGATAGAAGAATATTGTAACATGCTACCCAGAAGATAAGGGTGGCTGGGCCATGACTTAAGTGGTCAGATTCCAGATACATTTTGAAGGTAGGGTCAACAAGGTTTGCTGACAGACTGGATGTGGAGCAGGAGGAAAAGAGAAAGAAGTCAAGAAGGATGCCAAGGTTTTTGGCCTTAGAACTGTAAGGATGGAGGTGCCACTTCCCAAGACAAGGAAGGCTAGGGAAGAAGCAGGTTAGGGTATGGGGCAGAGTTAGGCTCAGTCTTAGACATGTTAACTTTGACATGCCAATGGAACATCTATTTCTAAATGTTGCCTAGACTGCTGAATATTTGTGTCTGGAATTTAGGGAGAGATCTGGGCTGGAGATAAGGACTTGGGAGCTACCGCCGTGTAGTGAATAGTAATGTTTCACAGAACATTAACTGTTAACAGATGCTCCTTTAAAAACAAAAGAGTTCCATGATTAAGTATATGTGCAGGGATGCTGGGTTAAATAAAGTTGAAGTTTTGAATCTTTACCGAAGGATTCCTCTGAGCTTCTGACATACTAAAGTGACCCGAGACGGTCACGTTCAAAACTTACTTAATGACAGACTCATTTTACTGCCATTGGAAAGAACACTAGTGTTCCTTGCATTGTAGTTTTGGAAAGACTGCCAAAAGGAAGTCAAAGCAGTTAAGCACTCAGGTTCAATGCAAAGGAAGGACCCACTTCTTCAGGTTTGTTTGTGGTTCCTTCTGTTATCAGGTACCACATGTTACGTCAACAAGGCCACGTTTGGTGTCTTTAATTTTTCCATTCTTGATGGAATAAATTAATGAGGAGAATTTTGTTTCCTTTCCCAAAAAGATAACCTGCCTTTTTCTGAATGTGAACCACAGGCCACATCCCACCCGAGACATCTTCAAGATACGGTGAGAGGCGCTGCCCGCAGTATGTGAAGTACACTCGGCCTTTGGCTGGCTGCCCTGGAGGAGGAGGCGTTCCCTCGGTTCTCTCCCAGCCAATTCCTGCCACGTCACCTAGGGCAGAGAACAGGACGGAAACACTTTTTTTTTTCCTTTTATTGACTATTAACTAAACTTTCAATTTGCAACTGGCATGAGACTACATATCATTGACTATCTTGGCTTTTATTTATTCATGCCATCAGTCACAGGTGAAAAAGATATGGAGTACCTTGTATTTATATATAGAGAGAGTAACACAATAGAAATAAACAATTTCTGTTTAGAAGAACAAAAATACCTAGTGTCTGAGGTTAAGTTACTTACCACAATTACACATTAAATTTAGCTTTTATTTTCCAGGCAGCCAAGACAAAAAGGGAAAACACTGGGTATGATTTTTTTTTTGGGAGGGGGATGATTTTTTAATACAGGAATACAAGTTTTTCTCTTTTGACATGTACCAGATTACTTATGCATAAAGGTAAAAAGGTAATATTTTCTCAGTAAGTTTGCAGAAGACTTAGAAAGGATCTAAAAAAATATAATTTTAAACTCAACCTACAATGTAAGCTAAACATACACCATTAAATCACATTCTGTCCCCTTACTTACATGTATTTAAGGCATTTTTGCAGGAAGCGAAGATCATATAAGCCAAGCTGTTTTCTGATGAAGTGACTAGATATTGTGGTGGAACTTAAAGAACCAAGGGGACCATATCCACCACATCAGCACTATTAGAGGCTGTCTCAGGCAAGGTGCTAGCACACGTAGCTTTAAAATTAAACTGTTGTAAACTCTCCAATAAGCGCATGAAGTTCTGTGATTCTGTTTTTGATCAGAGTCTCATATGATTTTGAAACCACTAGGCTGGGCTTCCCAATGGCTGGGGACTTGTCAGTGTTCACTATGGCACCCGAAGGGCCCAGAAGAGGGCCCAGCATGTAGGAGATGCTCAAAGAGTATCTGCTGATCAACAGACACTGAAAGTGTTGGTACAGAGATTGGGATCCTGTTGTAATAAGTGGGTTCCTGATTCCTATTCCCACACAGACACATTTCTCTGAGAAAGGGGTAGTATGTTTGCTTGAGGTCTGGTCCAAAATATTCTCAAAAACTGAAGTATGATCAAACAAAATAACAATCGACTATAACAAACGAACAGAACGCCCACTATGGATCCCCTGCTGTCTCTACTACCCCTCGCTTTGTGCTTAAAGCACTTAAGTACTCAGCTGAGATTACAGAGTTCTCTCCATAAAGTAAGAGAGAAACAACTTGCCAGGAAGTAATTTCCAAGGCATAACTTGACCATAACTGAAAATACCATGCTCACTGGAAAAGTGCAATTTAATAAACAGCTCCCTCAAGGATAAGCAAAATTACCCCCCAGACTGCTACAAGAAGTTATCTATTGGGTTCAGTGACTTACTAACCCCTATGCAAGCATCCAAGATCATCTATTATACTTAATAATTTCAGTTTTATCAGAGATGATGCTAAGATGTACTGTCTGAAAATAAGTAGCCAACATGTTTGGCTGCTTCTAATGTCAAGAGGACAGTGTCTATATTTTGCTACTTCTGGAGCAGGTAGGACTGATCCCAATTCATCTACTATTACAGATGAAGTTAGTTATATGGAGGCTTAAAAAGAAGAGGGGAAAGATTTTCTTTTTATTGAATTGACTATGTGACCGAAACATCTGGGCAGAAGATGTGATGAAGCTGGACGAGATGTTTAGGCTACCAAGAGCAAAGTCTACAGCATGTATCTTTACCTATTGATAATGAATTTCTTGAGTGCCTCAAGGCGACTGGTAGAGGGTTTTTTTTCAAGCTATTCATCAATGAAAAGCTGATAAAAGACCAAATTTTGGAGAAAAGCAAAATCTCAGATTCTTCTGATGATGGAGGAACGAAAGTCAATGTGACTCCTAAGTTACCAGATGGAGCCTTTAATGATAACAGTGCCTCATAAAATGAGAGGTTTTGTGTAAACTAGGGGACAACAATGACAAGTATTTCATTTTCACTGGAAGACAGTGTCCGTTTTCAGTTGCCAAGTTTCATTAATTTTAACCTATTTTGACCCAGACCTGGGAACAACAGAAATACACAGGGTTAAAAAAAAAAACTCCCACCGCACTCACCAGGAGAGAGAGTCACGTCTAAGCGAACGCTCTTCCACTGTAATAAACTGGAGCCGTTGTAGTGCACGGCTCGGCCATTGCTGTGAAAAAAACAAAGAGAAGTCAAAGACAAGGCTAATCAGTCAACACAGAGGAAGGTAAGTAGTGAACAGTAGCATGAGAGTAATCAGAAGAGAAATCCTAAGAGCTATTCTCATTCACTAAATATGAGTATATTTCCAGCTGGTATTTTCTACATTTTTTAGAGTAGAGATTAAAATGATATTAATTTAGTTTTAAAACACCCACATGAAAAAAAAAAAACCCACCCACATCCACTACTTTTTTTTTTTTTTTTTTTTAATAATAGTGTTAGTAGTCACTTACTTATGGAAAAGACAAGTGCCCACTGGATTAGTCCAAGCCCCATCTCTTTTCTCTGCTTCTGTAGCAAAGCCAAAGGAAACTATTGGTCCAGTGTCATCATCACTATCTCCATAGGAAACAATTTCAATTTCCCAGTAGAAAGATGGGGCCTGAAGAAACACAAGAAGTGCGCAGACAATCAGAGGGCTCACTGTGGGCCCTTGAACTTCCTCTTTCTCTCACATTTGAAGGAAAGAGGCAGAAGACAGTATGTCATGTGATTTCTCACCTGAATGGGCAGTGGTGAGGTGGCATAGATAAATGTGCCCCGGGGCAGACCGCCCCCAGCGCTGGGGTCAGCAAGGAAGGTGACGGAAGTGAGGTGCGATGAGAACATGCAGGCTCGGACAGGTGGAAATACTCGTGAGGGGCTCCACGTAATCTCTTTGGGCTGCATTGGGGAAAGACACCCTCATTCAATAGAATTGCAAACACAAAATGGAGATGTTGAGATTTCAAGTGACATTTCTTCTTTTACAGATTTCTAACTTTCTTATCTTGAAATAATTTCAAAGCTACAGAAAAACTGCAAGAATACAGCAACTTTTGTATACTCTTACCTAGATGCATTGATTTTTTTGTGATAAAATTCATATAACGTACAATTCACCCAGTTAAAGTGTACAATTTAATGGTTTTTAGTATATTCACGGAGTTGTGCAACCATCACCACAATCTAATTTTAGAACATTCCTGTCCCCCTTAAAAGAAATGGTACCCATTAGAAGTCAATTCCCATCCTTCTCTCCTTCCCAGTCCCTGGCAACTACTTATCTGTCTGTTTTCTGTCTCTATGGATTTGCCTGCTCTGGACATTACAAGAAATGGAATCATACCATATGTGGTCTTTTGTGACTGGCTTCTTTCACTTAGCATGATTCAAGGTTTATCCATATTGTAGCATGTATTACCACTTCATTAATTTTAAAGGTTGAATAATATTCCATTGTATGAATATACCCATTTTACGCATTCATTCATCAGTTGATGGACATTTACATTGTTTCTCTTTTTCGGCTATTATGAATCATGCTGCTAAGAACATTCACAGAATGCCAATATTGAACATTTTTGCCTCTTTTGCTTTTTTTTTTTTCTCCCCAGTGTAACTTGTTTTTCCCCCGAGTCTGCTTTTTCTTTTGTTTTATTCACTAGTTTGTTGTATATTTTAGATTGCACATGTAAGTGATATCACACAGTGCTGACTTTCTCTGTGCCACTTTGGCTTTTTAGTCACTCTTTCTCTCTATGTATACTTATTATTATGAGATGAACTACAGATCTAATTTCAAAAACGTTTTCTTTTTCTGTTATTGATAACATAGAAATTATTTACAAATCAATGAGTTCTGCTCCCCTGCTATAATCTTTCGATATTCAGAATGACAAATCAATGTGCTTTGACATTCAAGGATGAGAGCATGTCACTGCAGAGCATACACCTCCAAATGGCTTTGCAAACACCCATTCTCAGTGCCATTAACATGCTGCTGGGCATTCTGTAATTCTTCAGGCGCGTGCTGCAGACAGGCAGCAGGTGTGGGACACTGCAGAGGGCTCACCTGTCTCCGGTCAGCCTGCAGTGGAGGTGGCGGGGGCCGAGCACAGTCCCGGTAGAGCATCCTCAGCCGTTCACACTGCACTTCCACAACTGCCAGTCGCTCTCCTGGAGGGGGAGACATTGAATATGTGAAAATAAGTCCTACAACTCCTGAGAGGGCTCCAACTCTTTTGGAGTAGGGTCAGAGCAATAAAATGCTTACAAAAGAAGATTATTCAAATTCTTACAAAAGAGCAAATACCCTGAGACATCTTTGTCTACTATGTGTAGCTCAGCAGCAAAGCAATGGGGTCAAGTGCATAGGCTCTGGCGTTAGGCTGCCTGGATTCAGAATCTGGATCCATTACTTGATATTTACCATCTCACTTCCAATATAGGGGTAATAATAGTACCTGTGCCTCACAGGGTGGCTGTGAAGATGAGCTAAAATAACACAAGTAGAGCCTTTAGCCAAGTCCCTGGCACAGGGCAAACACTCAATAAATGAAAGCTCTTATTATCATCTATTAAATGAAAACTACTATTTTTTTTTTAATTTATTTTTGGCTGTGTTGGGTCTTCGTTGCTGTGTGCAGGCTTTCTCTAGTTTCAGCGAGTGGGGGCTACTCTTTGTTGAGGTGCACGGGCTTCTCATTGCGGTGGCTTCTCTTGTTGCAGAGCACGGGCTCTAGGCGTGCACACTTCAGTAGTTGTGGCACACAGGCTTAGTTGCTCCGCGGCATGTGGGATCTTCCTGGGCGAGGGCTCGAATCCATGTCCCCTGCATTGGTAGGCAGATTCCTAACCACTGCGCCACCAGGGAAGTTCCCAAAAACTATTACTCTTATCATCTAAATTGATTTTCTAAAAGTCTATAACCTGCTGAACATCTCCTATGAGCAAGGCACAGTGCTAGATGTTGGAAAATACAAAGTTAATACGAGCTGAAGTCTCCGGTCTGGGAGAGATAAGACATGTATATGCATACACACATACAATAAAGAACATAGTGCAAAGCTAGAGTGTGTTATTATGTGACATAAGACACAAACACAGGCACAGAGGTGTGACTTCATTCCAGGAGCTAGAAAGGCTTAATAATCAGATCTCAGAAAAGTCAGAATTTCAATAAGCAGAGAAGGAAGGGAATTCTGGATGGCTTGGCACTGTGACACTACTCTAGAATAGTCAAGAGTTAGATGTCTCAGGAATACCTCACATGACACACAAAAATTCAAAATGGATCAAAGACCTAAAAAACCTATAGCTAAAACTCTAACTCCTAGAAGAAAATACTGGTATAAATATTTATGACTTCAGATTAGGCAATGGTTTCTGAGATAGGATACACAAAGCACAAGCAATGAAAGAAAATTTGAGAAACTGGATTCATAAAAATGAAAAATTTTCGTGCTTCAGGGCTTCCCTGGTGGCGCAGTGGTTGAGAATCCGCCTGCCGATGCAGGGGACACGGGTTCATGCCCCGGTCTGGGAAGATCCCACATGCCGCGGAGCGGCTGGGCCCGTGAGCCATGGCCACTGAGCCTGTGCGTCCGGAGCCTGTGCTCCGCAACGGGAGAGGCCACAGCAGTGAGAGGCCCGTGTACCGCAAAAAAAAAAAAAAAAAAAAAAAAAAAAATCTTTGTGCTTCAAAAGACACTTGAGAAAGTGAAAAGATAACCCACAGAATGGGAGGGAGTACTTATAAATCATATCTGATCAGGGACAAGTATACCTAGAATATATAAAGAACTGTTATAACTCAACAATAAAAAGACAAATAACCTAACTAAAAACAGGCAGCAAAGCTGAATAGATATTTGTCCAAAGAAGATATACAAATGGTCAATACATATGTGAAAAGATGCTCAACGTCATTGGTCATTAGGAAAAGGCAAATGAGATACCATTTCACACCTACTAAGCTAGTTATAATAAAAAAGACAGTACCAGTGTTGGCTAGAGTATGGAGTAACTGGGACCCTCATACATTGCTGGTGGGAATGTAATAAGCACAGCCACTTTCGAAAATGGTCCCTCAAAAAAGGAAGCAGTTCCTCAAGTTAAAACATAGAACTGCTGTAAGACCCAGCAATTCCACTCCTATATATATGTAACAGAATTGAAAACATAGTCATATGCACAAAAACTTGTATATGAATGTTTATAGCAGCATTATTCATAATAGCCAAAAGTTAGAAACAACACAAGTATTCATAAATTGATCAATGGATAAACAAAATGGTCTATCCATACAATGGAAAGGTATTCAGCCATGAAAAGTAATGAACTACTTGATACCTGCCACAATATGGACAAACCTTGAAAACATTATGCTAAGTGAAAGAAACCAGACACAAAAGGCCACACACATACTATATGATTCCATTTATATGAAATGCCCAGAACAGGCAAATCCATAGAGACAGGAAGTAGACTGACGGTTGTCAGGGGCTATGGGAAGGGGGTGGGGATAAAGAATATAGAGGGTTTTCTTCGCTGGGGGTGGTTATAAATGTTCTGGAATTAGTGGTGATGGCTGCATAGCTCTGAATGTATTGGGTTGGCCAGAAAGCTCGATAGGGTTTTTCTGTAACATCTTATCGAAAAACCTGAACAAACTTTCTGGCCAGCCCAATGTAAAAACCCACTGAATCGTACGCTTTAAAATGGTAAATTGTGTGGTATGCAAATTATATTTCAACTTAAAAAGATGTCTTAGGAAGAATAAGATGTACTCTAATAAAAGTAAACCACAGAATATGTTTAGGATAGTTGCAAGAAAGATTTATTGACATACCTAGTACCTACAGACACTTAAGACACCTAATATAATCCAATGATATGGATTAGACAGTGATCAAAGATAAAATAGTCAAAGTGGAGCCAGGAGTGAGGCCAGGCCATGAGGTACGTGTCTAGTGTTCTTTATTTACACCTGGGAGTCAGGGACACAAGTCTAGATCTGTGCTTGCCAATAGACGAACCAAAGAGGGGGAAACGATTTAGTTATAGATTTGTGGAGTCCATTACATAAATGTAAAACTGGCTACTCATAAAGAGCCCAATTATTTTTAATAAACATTTTCCAATTATTTTTGTTAAAATGACTTAAAAATTATTCTGAGAGACCTGATACACAGAATGCTGGAGGATACAGTGAATAACATCTGCAGCAGTGTCCTTACAAGCAACCAGTAACAAGTGTCATGGAGATACTTCAATGCAGATAGGTGGAATCAGACCAAATAATAAGGGAAAAGCAATTCTTAGGAAGAAGGAAGGGAGTGGGGGCTGTTTGGCAGAGTTGAGGCATGTCTGCCATGAAGTAGGCTTAACATAAGAGGAGATTTTTATAGCATCTAGTATGAGAATAAAAAGCTCCTAAGCTACAAATTCAAGAAAGAAAAGGCTGATTGTATTGTACTTTCGCCAGAGTAACAAGTAAGTGCCAGACCCGGCTGTACATTCATTCCAATCTACAAATGACAACTTAACAGTAGTAACTGCACTTAGGAAAGCCAGCCTCTCAGTGACAGCTCTATGCACCTGACAAGCAGCCACTCAAATCGGGGCTTCAGGAAGGTAACTGTGATGACAATGGGAAAATACAAAGTGCGAGAAGGAAAAGTTTGGAGAATAATGCATATGCCTAAACACGAGATAAAAAGTACCCGACTTAAAGAGCTGGTAGTGGAGATGAACAGAAAAGAGATAAATTTCAGGAGCATTTCAAAGGAAGAATCAGATATGGCAACTGATTGGATGTGGAAGGACTCAGTGTCTGAGGGTCAACAATAGCCCGAGTATAACCAAGAATAGGGAATTCGGAAAGGAGAGTGGATTCCAGAGTAAATGATGACTTTGGTTTTAAATGTGGTATATTCATGAGGCTGGGGCTTGCGGGGGGTTCCTTCTATGAAAAATAGCTACCAGGCCTGCACCTCAAGAGAAGGACTGCCCACAGCAGAAGCCATGAAAGCACAAGGAAGGGCAGATAAAGCAAAGAAGGTGGGTCAAGGCAAAACTTAGAGCAGTTTCTTCAAGTGAGCTGTGAGGGCCACTTGCATCACACTGCCCAGGCCCACCCTTGACTTCTAACTTTTTGGTGGAGCTTGGAAAGCATTTTAAACTTGCCTCCCAGAGATTCTTACAAACTTTCCAAGTGTGAGAACCTCTGGCTCAGGGAATGTGTACATTTAGGAAGGAGGGAGAAAAGGAAATCTGAGAGATTCTGCTATCTGTAAGAGTATAAAAAAAAAGTTGAGAACTTTTCGGTTTCTATATGTCTCTTCTTCAGTTTCACAATCTATTTCCTATGCTGTTTCAACCAAGGGATCCAGTTAACTCCCCAGGAATATTTCTTTCTTTCTTTCTTTTTCTTTTTTTTTTAGTATTTATTTATTTATTTGGCTGCGTCGGGTCTTAGTTGCGGCATGCGGGATCTTCGCTGCCGCGTGCAGGATCTTCATTACAGCTGTGGGATCTTTAGTTGTGGCATGTGGGATCTAGTTCCCTGACCAGGGGTCAAACCCGGACCTGCATTGGGAGCCCAGAGTCTTAGACACTGGACCACCAGGGAAGTCCCCAGGTATATTTCTTTATGAGAAAAAGCTCTGTAGTGCTATCTTCCTAGACCAAATGGAATTAGGTACTCTTTTCTTTGGGTTAGAGAAGCTATAAAATTTAGCTATGAGTGAGTTAACATTACAGTGGCCAAGTCCGTGGCTTAATTCATCCCAGATGAAGTAAAATAATAAAAGAAACTCATTGAAAATTTTTTCATTTTAGAGAATCAATATATTATCACATATACATTTTATGACACTCTCACATATGAAATTTTAAAATCTTGATACATTAAAAAATAAAAATCAGGGACTTTCCTGGTGGTGAAGTGGTTAAGAATCCACCTGCCAAGGCAGGAGACACAAGTTCGAGCCCTGGTCTGGGAAGATCACACATGCTGCGGAGCAACTAAGCGCATGCACCACAACTACTGAGCCGGAGCTCTAGAGCCCGCGAGCCACAACTACTGGGCCTGTGTGCCACAACTACTGAAGCCTGCGTGCCTAGAGCTTGTGCTCCACAACAAGAGAAGCCACTGCAATGAGAAGGCTGCGTACTGCAATGAAGAGTAGCCCCCGCTCGCCGCAACTAGAGAAAGCCCGTGCGCAGCAACAAAGACCGAACGCAGCCAAAAAAAATAAAATTAAATAAATAAATAAATAAATAAATAATCGAAGAATTCTTTCTCCTCTACCCACCACTTTGGATCTAATTTATTAAACAGCATTTCTTCTGAGCACAGGCTCTGACTCCCTAGCAGGCTATAAGAATCCACTACTGGGGCTTCCCTCGTGGCTGAGTGGTTAAGAATCTGTCTGCCAGTGCAGGGGACATGGGTTCAAGCCCTGGTCTGGGAAGATCCCGCATGCTGTGGAGCAACTAAGCCCATGTGCCACAGCTACTGAGCCTGTGCTCTAGAGCTGGTGAGCCACAACTACTGAAGCCCGCATGCCTGGAGTCCATGCTCCACAACAAGAGAAGCTACCACAATGAGAAGCCCGCGTACCGCAACGAAGAGTAGCCCCCGCTCACCCCAGCTAGAGAAAGCCCACATGCAGCAATGAAGACCCAACACAGACAAAAATAAAAACAAATAAATTAATTAAAAAGAAAAAAAAAAGAATCCACTACTGTGTTGAAAAGTAATTCAGATATGGGTTTTTTTTTTTTTTTTTTGCTACATTGGGTCTTCGTTGCTGCACACAAGCTTTCTCTAGTTGCAGCGAGCGGGGGCTACTCTTCGTTGCGGTGTGCGGGCTTCTCATTGCGGTGGCTTCTCTTGCTGTGGAGCATGGGCTCTAGGTGCATGGACTTCAGTAGTTGTGGCACATGAGCCCAGTAGTTGTGGCTCACAGGCTCTAGAGCACAGGCTCAGTAGTTGTGGCGCACGGGCTTAGTCGCTCCGCGGCATGTGGGATCTTCCCGGACCAGGGCTTGAACCCATGTCCCCTGCCTTGGCAGGCGGATTCTTAACCACTGCGCTACCAGTGAAGCCCTGTTTTTGTTTTTGTTTAAATACAGGTAAATGACTCAGGAATCAGCAAACTTGGATATCTACATTTAACCTCAGAGTTCTTTCTGATAATCTAATAAGTGAGTTATTAAGGACTGTTGCACTTGACATAGGACAGTATTTTAGAATATAAATCGCTAATGTATAAGCTCATAGTCTTCTCTTTTGTAAAAATTAGTAAGAACTTCCCCCATGTTTCTTTCCAACTCTTTCTTACCACAGGGTTCTTTTCCACAGAAAAAAATGGGTTAGTGGGTTATTATTAAAACCATTTGCTCTAAATTATTACGATTCCTGGCTTGTACATTAAGTACCAAAGTTAATTTCACAGAGTAAGACCCCTTTATTCCATAAAATATATAAAAGATACCCAGAAAGAGTCCTATAGAATAGTAAGTGATTCATTCAGCAAGTTATATGCTTGCTAAAATCAGTCAAATAAGTCTTAGGATGCAATCTAAGCCAAGAATATTGAAAGCAGAGGCAGGGAACTACATACCGTAAGTACAAAAGTAAATTATAAGCAAGTATTTAGCATAAGTAAGTTCACCCAAGAAAGCAAGCTCCTTTTCTTTTGTTCTTTTTCCCTTTTCTTGGGGTCTCTCTGAGTTTTTTTTTTTTTAATATTTTATTTATTTATTTATTTGGTTGCACCAGGCCTTAGTTGTGGCAGGCAGCCTCCTTAGTTGTGGCACATGTGCTCCTCAGAGCTCACTGGCTCTTTAGTTGTGGCAGGACAACTCTTAGTTGTGGCATGCATGTGGGATCTAGTTCCCTGACCAGGGATCGAACCCAGGCCCCCTGCATTGGGAGCATGGTGTCTTAACCACTGCGCCACCAGGGAAGTCCCTCTCTGAGGTTTTTTTTAACAGTTGTTGGCTCCAGAGAACCATGCTTATTAAGGGAAGGAGATTTGAGAAGTAAAACAGATACAGAATGAAGACAAAAAGTGAAAACAAACCAACAGAAATCACTGCCACATGAAAAAGGATAAAAATTTAAGGACAGAAAAGAGATTAGAGAGTTACTGAAAAAAAGCAAACAGCATGAGAGACAGTAAATAATATAGATAACAGAAATGACCAAAAAAAAAAAAAAGGATAAAACTAAAACCATTAGGGAAGGGAAGGATATCCACTTCTTCCTTACAGTTTATGAAAATGCTAGTAATAGAGCATTGGAGAAATGCTAATCTAATTGTGAACAATTACATTTACAGTCCTACTATGTCCTTGGGGATAAAGGGTAAATTTTCACTTAAAAAACACCCAGGCCAACTATCAATTTACAGGAAATTTGAGGACCAAAGGACACATTAAATGACACCACAGGATATAATCAGCAAAATCCAGACTGTGGGAAACTCTTCAACAAATAAGTTGCAAGGGAAGAAAAGATACTGAGGGGAATTTTTTTAAAAAAGAGATTTAAAAGACAGCAATGAATTATAATAGATGAACTTTATTTGGATCCTGATTCAAATAAACAAATGTAAAAACAAGTATTACTTTATGAGAACATTAGGAAGTTGAACACTGACTAGATATTTAATAATATTAAAGAATTACTGTAAATTTTTTAGATGTGATACTGACATTGTGGTTATTTTAAGAGTCCTTATTTTTGACACACATACTAAATTATTTATGGATAAAATAAAGGAATATCTAAAAATCTGATTAAAAATAATCCAGGAGGGTGCAGCGTAGATGAAACAGGATTGGCTATGAGTTGATAACTGTTGAAACTAGATGATGGAAACGTGAGGGTTCATTATACTAAAAAAGTCTCTCTATTCTTGTATTTGTTTGAACTTTTCCATAAACACACACACACAAAGATGGATGTTAGTGCAAATTCTTGATTCTGAATTCAAATGTGGCCAATGACAATAGTCAGAAAGTATCTGCAGCTCTAAGGACAGCTCATACATAATTCTAATTGAGAAATAAAGGCAACTAATTAATATGAATGGGGAAAAGAAAACACTCTGACATAGTGGTCCTAAAGTTAAATTGAAAAATGCTGATTTCCTAGTTGGCATATACTGAAGGTTTTTATTTACATTTCTAGATCTGAAATGAAAGTAAATTGTGGTAAGTGTTGTGTTTAGAGTTCAGCTGTTGGATGTGTACATGAAAACAGTTAACATTCCATTATCAAATTATAAATGTGCTGACAAAACTTAAGACAATAGGGTAGAAAGGAAAGTAACAGGTACTTACCAGCACTGCATTCCTGGGCTACTAGGTTGAGAACTTCAACAGCTGCTGGACACTGCTGTATGAATTCTTCACAAAATAAGCTGTCTTCTAAAAGCTGGGCCATGACCAGGCATGCTCTTAATGTTAAAAGATTTACAATATTTCAAAGTCATCAATGGTCATTCTCTAAAAAGTCAACTGTGAAAAACATTTCAATCAATTTTATCCTCTAATTTAAACAAGGTTCAAACTCCCCATTCCTCTTGCTTTTTTTCTGAGCTGGACTGGCTGGGAAGTATATAACTTCTCTTTTCCCCCACATAGTAACTGCTGACACTGCGTGGACAATTGGAAAAGGGAAAAATGGCTGCCACCTCCCTAAATGAAGTCACCAAGTGCCAGGTGAGAAATCAGCACCATCTCTTAACAGCTCTTCCTAACCGGCGCTCCATGGGCAATATTAATGTTCTGGGAACAAGAGAGGTCCAAACGCTTGGGAAATCTGTATGCTGATCTCTCTCACCTAACTCAAAACACATATTAGAACTTTCTGACAAGTTTCATTGTCAAAAGAAACTTGCTGTTGTTTCATTGTAAATAAATGTATTTTCTTTCCAACTCCAGTACTTGCGAGCATTCCCTAATTTTCTCCTCAGCAGTCTGGAAAGCAGATGGACCAGATAGGTACTAATGTGGTCCGAACCAATTTAAAAAAGGCAAAGCTGCAGAAGAATTCCTGTGACAGGACAAAGTTCTTTAACCAAAGCAGATCAGTGGAACCTTATGTATGTGCTCTATATATCAATCATATTTTGTTTATTTACTTTCTTAGGGAAACAGCTAAACTTTATTTCAAAGTGCAGAAACAGGGGAATGCAACAAAAACTGTAGTAAACATAGCACAAGAGGATAGTTTCTGTTACTCAGTTTGGCATGAAGTTCACGCTGCGGACCCACTAAGCCTGGTGCAGAGGGGCCCATGGAGGACCCCTGTCTCTGAGCCTGCACCACCTCAGCACATTAGGGGATCTTTGGAGGGTGCTCACCTTGTTCTTATTTCAGCCAGGAGCCGAACGACTGCCATCACAGGAGCTGACCCATCTCCTGTTGCAGGAAGTGAGGTATGAATAGAGAGACTTCCCTCCTGAGGAAGCAACATGGACTGGACTGCCTGTACTACCTTCTCAGTAATGGACAGTTTATGAAGAGGCAATGCCTGATGGCGGTGGGGGGAGGGGCATGGCAAAAAGTTAAATTCAAGTAGTTAGTTTATAAGAAATGAGGGTGTTATTATCATCTGGAGTTAATTCTCAAAATTTCAGTTAAAAAGAATCAAATCACCATACAGAATTGCAAGCTAGACCCAAACAATTAAACATACAATACACTGTGGAATATTCCAAACCAAAGAAATGAATTTTGTCATCCAGGTAAAAATTTCCACACAAATGTTACTATTAAATGATTATGCCCAATAGGTAAATACACGTCACAAGCAAAATTTAAGAAAACCAAGTATTTGTGCTTCTGTACTGTGTATGTGCATATTACTCATTACAGTACGGTTACCATCTGCAGTAACATTTTAAGATGCATTTAAAAATCACCTTACCTCTGATCTTGGAACACAAAGTCTAGACAATGGAATAGTCAGTGTGTCTGATGCTTGCGACGTCTTTCTACAGTCTATGGGTGGGAATTTGACTGTAGCTATACCTTCCTGTTCATTGATAGAAGCCACTACTCCGACGCTTCCTGATATTCCTCTACCTAAAACCTAGAGACACAGAGGGATTAGCACTACCTACCAGCTCTGATGGTGTGAGCAATTATCTGATGTGACAAGTGGGAAGAGGAAACTTACAGCTGTCCTTACCGGCATTACAGTAATAGTTTCTTATAACGCAGATACCAAGCCCTGAACATGAGTTAAAATAATAGGTCCTAAAACCTTACATCGAGGTGATCACAATATGATACAAATTCACACTTTCAATTCTAAAATACTGCCAATATTACCACCACCACAGGACACAAGTATTGTAGTTAACATTACACGGTATTGTACTAATATCTGACTAATCGGCAGCATAGTGTGGATTAGAAGCCACGAGTTTCTTAGCTTAAAGGAACAAGGATTTTTGTCCAACTGGGTGGATGATACTTGTCTTACAAATGAGCAATTAATCAATGGACTTATATACAAGGGAAAGCGATGACTTGGGAAAATGGTGGCTGGTTACCTGAACCTCAGACCCTATCTTGATTGTCTCTTTGAAGCCTCCAAGTGCACACAGTGCAGCGACAGCCTGGCGGGCGATTCTCTGAAGTTTGGCGAGTTTTCTGCCACTACTGCTGCCATTTTCCAGAATGCTTTCTGCATATTTCCCCAATTGTGGAATGTACATCAGCGCACGAGACAGAACCTAAGTGTAAGAAGCAGCCCATGCAGTGGGAGATAAAGCTCTGGTTGTTTTGATACTAAGCATGATGCAGTGTCTACAACAGTGCCTGGGTCCCATGTGCTAAAGGAGCTCTGGATATGAGAGGGGTGAAATAATTATCAGGTATGACCACTGACATTCTTGGCATATCTGCCTTACGTGATTGGACAGAACTGGAAATACACAACCTCAAAATATGGGAGAATCAAACACTGTTAATAAAACCCCTAAACTAAAGCAAAAATTTATTTGCAGGAAAACCATAACAGCATACTACCTACATCCCAACACCCAAGTACCTTTAGGACACGTTATAAGGTGTTCATATCACGAATGACTGGGAAAAGGGAAATTGATTACCAAACCCTAGTTTTCAGGAAACTGAACTATTGTTTGTAAAGATGAATTACTGACAGAGCACTCAGGGAGTGTAAATCACACAGAGGCCTCCTTAGGACCTAGTAAGTACACTTAACAAATCCAATGAACCAAGGCCGCATGATTTCCTCATGTTAGTACCAATCGAATACAAGCACGAAGGAGAAACAAGGAGTGCCATTCTTTTCCTGAGAACACTAGCCTGCCTTCCGTGAAATCAGAACTGGCAGTGAAAGGGGATGTGGGTTAACAGAGCTGAAGCTACTGAATCAAAGCAAATTTCAGGGGAAATACAGTTAACAAGTATATCTGGCCAGTTTGGGAACTCTCTCTTTGTTAGAATGTCCTTTGCTAGAACAGAACATTAACTTCTGTCTTGCTTCCTCTTTTAAGCAGCAACAGCGTACTAGCCTTCTCTGCTGTCGTGGTCCATATCTGAGCAGCATTTGACTCAGGCGCCATCAGCAAGCTGTGAAGCAAGGCGATCACTTCTGCGGCCATGCTGTTTGCCACATGCCCACTGATGAAAGGTCGGACAGGGTCGGTCCTGCAAGTGTCAACAGGGAAAGGTGTCAGTGCCCAGTGATGGTGAATAAGGCAGACGAGTGGCTTCACGCTTGGCACCAGATGCAAACATTTTCTAGTTATAAATCCTGGAAAAAGTGCGTTTCAGTGACTCCCATTCTTTCTGGTAACTGAAGAAGCCTTGGAAACAATGGACCTCAAACCTTTAACTGTATAAACCATTGTGATCAAGGAAAAGACCTACACTACATCTGCTTCTGGCTGGCAAGCACAGAACCTCACACAAACTTCCCAGGGGCAACACGCATTTATCTTTCCTCCAACTAGAAAGAAGCTTCTGTGTACAGTTGGGATGGTGACAAGTATCGTTTGGATGAAGTAAAGGCAGCAAGGACAGTTTACTATTTCCGCTACTCAAAAAAACTATAGCTGGTGTTCCTGGTGGTGGCCTTTCTCAAAAAAAAAAACAATCCTCCAGCCACAGATGTCCACTCAGCCCGGAGGGCCTCCCTATTTGTCCCTCACAACCTCGGATCCACCTGGATGGTCATCACTTTCTGACTTGACTTTGAGAACAACTACTACAACGGATGGGTATTTTAAGCCCTCAGTCCTTATTTCCAGCAGGTCAAGGGGAGGATATAAAATTAAAACCCTCAAAACAAATCCTTTACAAAGTAAGTCTGAGAAGAGTGCAGACAGCTTCCACCCTGTGAAAGGTTTTACCTGGCAAGTTCAGAGTTCCTCTCTCGGCAAATGGAAGTCTGGGCGGTTTTCTTCTTGTCCCCTGTGGACAGTCCACTCACAGTCTCTGGGTTGAGCGATTCCACGGGTGGCCCGACGCTGACGATGAGGCCTGACTGTGCCCACTTGGTTGCTTTTCGCAGAGCAGCTGCTGCCTCTTCTGTAATCACCTCACAGCAGCCACCCTGGGGATCAGATTGAAGACATTCATATTCTTTTTGCTCTTCTCAGCACTATACTTTAAAAAATCTGTTTCCCCTAATCCAGGCTCATTTTTATAAATTCATATATTAAAATATTATATGTAGAAAGTTAAATCTCCACAAACATCCTTTGTCCTCATCCAGTCAGAGATCACTGTTAGTCCTCTAGAATTTTTTCCATGCAGATTCTGACATACATAATCATAGGCCACGCTACGCAGTTTTGATTTCTTTTTTATCAGTTATCAAACCATCATGAATTGTGATCATTGATATGAACCTGATACCATAAAATATCATGAATATCCATGTCTATATATTTAGACCTACCTGATTATTTTTATAGTTGTACAGTATTTCATTATATGAATGTAATAATTTCTTTAACAAATCCCCTATTTATGGGTACACAGATTCTATTTTGTTTTTTACAAACAGAACTGCCAAGGACAGGCTTGTCTCTGGATACTTGAAAATGCCTATTTACCCTCACCTTGGCAATAATGGGTACCATCGATCTTAACATTATCAGTGCGACAGGTAAAGATGATACACTACTATTGTTTTATTACCTCCCTTTAATTATTTATCGTGTAATCTGTGAACCTGAGCATATTTTTACATTTTCACGGGCTTTTTTGTCTTTATTTCTTATTATCTATTATTATTACTCTGTTAACCTTTCACCCTATGGTCACTTTTTTTTTTTGATCACTTTTAAAGTATTTTTAGGCTGTAGAACTTTCTTAACAGAGCTAAGAAAATTTCTAGGTCAAAACCAAGAGTTCTCTTCTACATTTTAACGTTAATGATACACTGATTTTGACTAGTTCTCTTGAAAATGGCCTCAGTTAAGCCACTGTCTTCAATTTCTCACCCTGTGGTAACTTGAAATTTAAAAAAAAATTTCTCCTGAAAACCTGAAGCCTGGCATATGTTCTTCGACTGTGGGTCTTGGCGGAGCGGGTTCCTTCATATTGGGGTTACCTTTGTCATGTCTCGGTCCATTTTCACGACTTTCTCCATGTTGGCACCAGTACCAAGTCGGAAGGGCCGTCCTTCTGAGCTACTAAAATGGGAAGGCAGAGAGAGGCAATGAGTTTACAGGCATGGTCACAGGTGGGGGAGGCCTCAGTGAGTGATCTAAATCCCAAAGTGAGGGGATTTTAACAACAGCCTGGATTGCTGCCTTGGTGTGAATGACTGGATCTTCCTTTCTAATAATTCAGCTTCCCCTGCCTCCTAAACCTGGCTCTCAAAAAAATCTTTCACCAAATTTGTACTATGACGTTTCACAGTGCCCAGGAATGTTCCTTGGAAGTTTCTTTATCTATGTGCTGACTTGCCCTGACCACGCTTAGTAGTGCTTTCGGTTGCCATGATGGCAGACAAGGGATCCAATTATGAGGATGACACCATCATTCAATCATTTATTTGAAGAGAGGACTCTTCCATCTGAGACATAAACACCTCTCCTAAATTCCCTTGTGCTCTGTGGGATCTTCTCGTTGTCCTGGATTCCACTGACAGGGCCCTGTAGATTTGTAAACTTTGGACAGTAATTATATATTTTTACTTCCTTGTTGAGCAATCATACCATTCATCCTTCGATTAAATAAAGCTATAAAAAAGTTTCTTATTTCTTCACCTCACAGTCAATGGTATCCCTAAATTTACTGACGGCTGAAGGATGCCAATAACTGAAAACCAAACTGCATTATTCCTTCTCAAAGCCCAGGTCACACTATAGACTCCTCGTAGGACACAAATGATACATTCTCAACAGGATTTTCACTCTGTTGGGTCTGGAGAGACAGTACCTTTGGGTTCTGCATCAGAGGGACCTGCTTTTATATTTCAGCTCTGCCTCAGTTTCTCCATACGTAATGACAGAGATGATAGTAACATTGATTACCTCTTAGGGGTGTTAAGAGGGCTGAGACAGTTGATACCTGTAAGGGGCTTACTCAGCACAGTGCCTGCGACATGGCTAGTGCTTGATGGCATATAGCTATTACAATCATCACCTTAGTAATGGTTGGAGAACTTCATGGGATGACTGGTCTTCCCGCTTGTGGATAAAGATAGAGAGCTTGCCATCCACTGCTTCACTCTCTTCTCCAGGGTCTTTATCTCCTTTTAAGGAACTCTTGGGGCTGATTTTTGTCAACGTGGTGTCAGGTTCGGAAGCGGTTGGAGAAAGGACTGTCTGACATCCTTTAAGCAAACAAAAAAATTGTGAAGTTGTTTGTGCGGCTCCCCTGTATAAGGAAAGCACTGGCTTTGGAATCTCTCTTCCTCCCTCTCTCCCGCTCTGTCCCTTCTCCGCTCTCTCTCCCTTTTATCACAGGAAGCACAGCTGCAGTTGTGGACAAGGGAAAGCTCGGTCTGACCGTCCACAGGAAGTGAGCGCCTCAGTGCCAGTCTTCCGTCCAGGAGGCTACTCACCTGGGACCACGTAATCTGCTAGCTTTGCTAAGAGCAACGAGGCGATCTTGGACGCTGGGTCGCTGGGATCCTCTTGCTCGCTGTTTAGGGAGGGGACAGAGTAGCTCCAGGGTGGGAGCTCCACATTCCCACAGTCTTCTACGCTCATCAGCGGGAGTGCCGCCCGGCACAGCTGAAGAATGATAAGAACCAGCTTTGGGGACGGGCGTTGGTCAAGCAGCAGGGAGAGGAGTTTGGACACACAAGCTGGCTGGCTCAGGATGGCTTTACCTATGTGACTCCTGCAAAAGGAGGAAGAAAAGGTCCACAATGCTGAGAATGTTATCTACAGAAATTCAGAAGCAGAAGTTCCCTAGATGAGGTTGAACAAACTGATGACTTCATATTTAATGAGGACGACACAGATTTGGCAATACGTTTTTATGAAGGAGAATTAAGGGTTTTTGTAAACATCCGATGAAAGCTCATAATTGACCAATAATACTTTAAAAGATTTTTGAATATTTTCTGATACTTGATGTTTATTTAATTGAGATCCTATAGTTCAGCACGATTCACAGAACACCAAGACTTAGAAACCCAAGCTAGGAGGCTTTTAGTTTACTCTTTCATTCCTTTTTAAGAAGTGCTTCAAGACCAGAGATCATACAGTGCTTGGCCTCAAGAGTCTGGGATCTGCCACAGCTGAACCTGTTACATTTCAGCAGAAACCAAAGAATAAGCAGCCTTATGTGGACAAGCTTTTGTGGGCCTCACAGCTCACACATGATTAAACCTCCATAGAGTATCTTCTTTTAAAGACACAGCATGAGAAGGCGAATTAATTACAGGTCCTGGCTGATTATCCTTTAATCTTGCTATAATGAAGGTAAAGATGTTTGGTTACTGAATGCAATTGTATTGACTCAAAAGGCTAGCAGCTGTTGCCAGTCAAGTATTGAAGCAAATGATAATATGTTATTTTATGATGTAGATATTCACCTAAATAATTTTCTTATTTTGGAACTAAATGCTATTTTTCAATGACTTCATCCTCTGCTATTTTTCTTGATGCAGGAGCATATCAGGATGGCCTAGTAAGATGTTTCTAAAGACAACCACCCGCAAAGGAAGCCAAATCACTCAGAGGAAAAGCCACCTCCTCCCACAGCTCCAGCCAGGCCTTCCTTTTTTTTTTTTGCGGTACGCGGGCCTCTCACTGTTGTGGTCTCTCCTGTTGCGGAGCGCAGGCTCCGGACGCACAGGCTCAGCGGCCATGGCTCACGGGCCTAGCCGCTCTGCGGCATGTGGGATCTTCCTGGACCAGGGCATGAACCCGTGTCCCCTGCATCGGCAGGCGGACTCTCAACCACTGCGCCACCAGGGAAGCCCCAGCTGGGCCTTCCTTACCTCGAGAGGTCATTGAGAAGACTCAGGACGTCCTGGAGGGCATCGTTCCCGGCAGCCTGGTTGCCACAGCTCTCTGTCGCTCGGGCGAGGTGGTTAGTGAGAAGGCTGGACACCTGACGGGCCAGACCTGAGTGCACAGCGTCTGTGGAGCCGCCTTCAGAGTGCAAGAAAGGAGAAGCGCAGTGAAAGCTCCAGGAAGGCATGGCGAGTCTGCAGGTGTGGCGAGCCTGCATTAAAGCCCTCCCTTCGCCCAATTTTCCTTTAACCTGCTGAGTATTTCATTAGCCATCCAATTAGTGTCTCCTCATTAGATAACAACTGAACATAAACAAGGTAACAGTAACTTGAGAAATGATTCAGTGTTGGGGAAAGACATTCCTCTTAATTAAAACTGAATATAATTCATCCACACAAAACCCAGAAACATACTTTGATTGACAGGCAAGAATCACCACTTTACTGTGATGAAAATATCTTGATTTTTTTTTTTTTTTTTAGTGAGGTACAGTTGATGTACAATATAAGTTACAGGTGCATAACACAGTGACTCGTAATTTTTAAAGGTTGTACTCCATTCATAGTTATTATATAATATTGGCTATATTCCCTATGTTGTACAATATACCCTCGTAGCTTATTTTTTACACAATAGTTTGTACTGCTTAGTCCCCTACCCCTATAGTGCCCCTCCCCACCCCTCTTCCCACTGGTAACCACTAGCTTGCCCTCTATATCTGCGAGTCTGTTTCTGTTTTGGAAAACGTCTTGATGTTTAACTCACACCCTACCTCTTCTCAAACACAATAAAAGACATTTTGGGGTCTTTCTATTTTCATTGTAGTTCCAGAGCCTTCCCCAAACATCTCTCGTAAAGGCCACAAAAATTATTTGCCATTTACTGTTCATTCTACCTAGAAGTCTTCTTTATCCTTCAAGAAGAACTCACATGTCACCTTCTTTGGGGAGCTTTGCCTGATCCCTAGCACAGCTGGTCTGTAGGGACCTCTATGCTCCCATAGCACTTTGTGTGCACCTTGATCATGGCATTGATTGCCCGGTAATTATTTGTTCATTGGTCTATTTCCCCCACTGGACCATATATATATATATATATATATATATATATATATTTTTTTTTTACATGGATCATCACAGCATCTTTATTTTTAATTGGACCATATTTTTTAAGATGAGGAACGATGCCTTATTCATCTTATGCCTGGCTCTCAGGACAATAAGACACAGAGTGAATGAATAAATAAACAAGCTATATACCTGGGATACTATGGAGAAGTTATCCTTCAAGTTTACTTTTTAAATTGGATTGGTGACTGAAAATATAATCTGAAAATAGCACCTCAAAAGTGCAACTGGAAAATCATTGCATAAAAATATTTATTCGGACACCGTTAGCAGTGTTGACAAAAAGGAAATGAAAGATGTCTTCAATTTCCTGGGGTTACTGTACTCCTTTCAGATGGTTATCGTTCCTCCCCACCCCCGCAGCTTTACTGAGGTATGATTAGCAAATAAAAATTGTATATATTCAGATTGTAGAACGTGAATTTTTTAAATGTACAACGTGATGATTTAATATGCATATACATTGTGAAATGATTACCACAATCAAGTTAGTGAATACATCCATCACCTCCCATAGTTACCTTTCTGTGTGTGTGGGAGGGGATAAGAACACAAGATTAATTCTCTCAGCAACTTTCAAGTATATATAAAGTATTATTAATTCTAATCACAATGCTGTACATTAGATCTCCAGAACTTATTCATCTTATAACTGAAAGTTTGTCCCTTTGAACAACATCTCCCCATTTCCCCCGCCCCCTAACCGTGGCAACCACTGTTCTACTGTTTCTATGAGTTTGGCTTTTTTAGATTCCACATATAAGTGAGATGGCTGCAGTATTTGTCTTTCTGTGTCTGGCTTATTTTACTTAGCATAATGTCCTCCAGGTTAGGATACTCTTTACTGTCATAGAGTAGTAAATTTTCATAGAACCATGCCGATGAAGAGGCTCCCATGATAACATAATTGATTCAGCCAATCTACTTATGTAATTTAATATAGCTTTTCTTTCCCCCATCCAGCACAAATACTTAATACATAAACACATCAATAGAAGAAATCAATGAGCTCTAGAAAGGAATCCTGCTTCTCACCTTCTTCTTTTTCCCATTCAACACAGCGGTTGGCAAGCACCTGGAAGGCTGCCCAGGCCATGGTGGCCACCTTCTGCTTCTTGGTTTGTTTCTCACTGGAGCTGGACTCAGTCTGACTGCTCAAGCTACACAGTCGATCCATGAGCTGAACAAGGCCACTGCGCACCAGGCACTTCTCTTCACTCCTGGGCCAGGCAGAAAGGGTTGAATGAAAGAAATATAACTGATTAGCCCTTAGGAACTTCTCACTTAAGATTCAGGTTATCAAAGGGTCATAAAACATGTCAGTATAGTTTCTTGTCCACAACTTAGGATACCAATGTATAACTCAACATAGAAATTTTTTAGAATGAGTATTTTCCTTCATAAATAATGAACGTCAAGTTCTGGTTAGTTCATATACAACAGCAAAGTAAAAATCGATGGAATCAACACAAGGTTACCATAATAGAAAAAAACTACATACTTTATCATAAGGGGATTCAAAGAATGACTTCATGAATTCTTGACATTTTCAAACTATTAATCAAGTAACTAAGAGAGGAAATAAATGTGCAAAGGCAAAAAATTTTGCTCAGTATATAAATAATTTCCTAGGGACCTATTTCTTTCCTTCAAACTTCTCCATTTTGACACTGTAATATAATCCCTAATGGGGATCCACATTTGATCATGCAGGAACTCAACAATAAGGAATTTACATAGTAACTTTAAGTGTCTGTCAGGAGACAAGCTCATTTAATCAGAGTGATAGTGTCACTGGATAATCAAAACCAAAAAATCCAATTTTTTAATTAAAAAATATTTCTGTTTAATCAACTACATTGTGGTGTACCTTACTAACAATAAAAAGCATTTCCTTGCTTACCTGGTGTAAGGTATAGTACATAAGAGTCCGATGCTATTCGCACAAGCGATAGGGTAACGGGCGCACAAAGAGACAACAGAAGTCATGGTCTCGCCGAAGGCTTCCTGGACCTGCTCGACCATCCCACCACAGGTTAGTTCTTCAATTCTAGGGAACAGAACCAAAGCTCAGACTTCCTCAACCATGTCAAGAACGGCGATAGTGAACACAAGAGCAAGAGAGTTCTTCTGAGAAACCCAAGAGTGTCTAGATGAATCCAGAACTGAAGGAATCTTGGAGATCAGTGTTTCCCAAACTGCAGGATCACAGAAGGCTGTTGGGCAGGATTTCTAAGTGTGCCTCAAAGACAACGCCCACACTCAAGAAAAGTCTGGGAGGGCTTCGCTGGTGGCGCAGTGCTTAAGCATACGCCTGCCAATGCAGGGGACAGGGGTTCGACCCCTGGCCCAGGAAGATCCCACATGCCATGGAGCAGCTAAGCCCGTGTGCCACAACTACTGAGCGTGCGCTCTAGAGCCTGTGTGCCACAACTTCTGAAGCCCGTGCGCCTAGAGCCCATGCTCCACAACAAGAGAAGACACCGCAATGAGAAGCCCGCGCACTGCAATGAAGAGTAGCCTCCGCCCGCCACAACTACAGAAAGCCCGTGTGCAGCAATGAAGACCCAACACAGCCAAAAAAAAGAGAAAAGTCTGGGAAATCCCACGTTAGGTAAAGGTAAGCTGGGTTCCTCACTGCAGGACTACTCAGAACCTTTTAAGGTTAAAGTCTTTCATATCTCTAGGAGCAAGAGAATGGCACCCAACATTTCCCAAACTTATTTAATAATGAAACCATTCATTTGAGGCATGGCTACGACATTCCATGCAGCACTGAATACTGTAAATACAATTGCACTAGTGAGAAAACCAAGACACAAATAAACTAGCGAAGCGTCCTTTGCAAGTTCGTACTCTGATTATGAGCAGAATGTGAGAATCCTGTTGGGAAATAAGACTTTCCCAATGTAAAAACACAACCTGGGATAGATTCTATGGCAATTAATGTTAGTTGAAAACTGGAACTATCGGACTTATCTACAAAGATATACAACATAATATTGTTTATAATAGTAAAAATAAATAAAAACTAAGGCTTAAAAATAGGAAATTGGCTTAAAAAAGGTCCAGGGATATGATGCAGTGCTATCCGAGCACTAAAAACATTATAGGAGATCACTACGGTTAGACTAAAGACTGAACAAATACACTAAAACATAAATAGGTTTTATTTTAAGATGCTAGATTTACAGGTCATTTTTATTTTATACTTTGGGATTTTCTGCATTTTTTTTTAGATGTCTGACACATGGCATTAATAATGTCATGAGGGAAATGTAATGAGGGAAAAAGGAATAATGCTGCCAGTGTTACAGAGAAACTACTCTGGAAGTAAGCTGTGGCAGTCACTAGTGTTACTCACTACGCCTCTGGGCACCGCTGCGGTTGGGTGGGCATGTGACTAGTCTGGCCAACGAGCCAGAGCTCTGACAAGGGCCCTGAAAGCTTTCGAGATGGTGGTCTCCTCCTCTGTCCTGAGCTCTCTGTGATTACCATGAGCCAAGACAGACCTGCAATGGATGTGAGCAAGAACTAAAATTTTGTTTCTTCCGCAGCAAAGAGCAGCCCCCGCTCCATGAAACTAGAGAAAGCCTGTGTGCAGCAATGAAGACCCAACGCAGCCAAAAATAAATAAATAAATTCAAGAAAAAAAAAAAGAAATTTGATCTAGTAAAAATAAGCACCAAAAATATAGGGATATAAGGTTGTTGACTACAGCACTATTGTTAATGCAAAAGGAAACCAAAACAGAAAGAAGGAAGAAAGGAAGGGTGGAAGAAAGGAAGGAGAGGGAAAGTGAAAGAGAGAAAGAAACAATAAATGAACCTAGGGCTTCCCTGGTGGCGCAGTGGTTGAGAGTCCACCTGCTGGTGCAGGGGACACGGATTCATGCCCCGGTCTGGGAGGATACCACATGCCGCGGAGCGGCTGGGCCGGTGAGCCATGGCTGCTGAGCCTATGCGTCCGGAGCCTGTGCTCCGCAACGGGAGAGGCCACAACGTGAGAGGCCCACGTACCACAAAATAAATAAATAAATGAACCTATGTGTCCATCAGTAGTGGATGAGTTAAATAAAATATAACCATCTATACAACTGAGGTCCATGAAGTTCTTAAAAGCTATAATGCAGATCTATACATATTAACATGAAAAGACACAGATATCCAAGATATATTGAGGAAAACAACTGATTACAGTAAGGCCTGTGTAATATAATCTGAATTGAGTTTTAAAAAAATCATACACATACACACTTAAGCATACAAAGAGAATGAAATAGCTATTACGTATGCAGAGTTGATACAACAAGCTCTTAATGAACAGAGTGGAATTTAGGAAGGGAAGGGAAGGAGACTTACTTTCTGTTATATGTGCTGAATTTTTAAAATTAAATCCTGTACCAGTTTTGTTAAAGTATATTATTTTATGGGAAAACATTAAAATCTAAGATCTTGCTCCAAGAGTAATCTCTGGAATGGCTTTTGCCCATTCCAGACAGGACAGTATAAACTAACAGAAACAACTGACCTGGGTCCTCCCTGAAGGACCATCGTCACCGGACCCACAAGATGTGTCACTCCCCCAACTCGCACGGCAGCCGTCAGCAATTCCCGCATGTGCACCAGCGCCTGCTTGCGAGTGTTTCCCCGCCGCCACCTTGTCTGCGCAGCCAAAAGAAAGCTGCTGCTGGACACCTGAAACGCATGAAAAGGAAGTACACCTGACTCCTGCTGTCACACAACCCCTTGTGCTATCCACCTGTGGTCGGCAAAACGTGACGTACAGCTTGGTCAGGGTTGGTGCCGATGAAAGCAAACAGCTGCCCCAGCAGGACGCTGTAGGTGGGCTTATCCCTGCTGTCCTCGATGGCCAATGACTGCAGGAGCGTGAAGGAGCTGCTGCGGTGGCTGGTCACGTGGCGCCGCCTACAGCCAAACAAGAAAGCCGCTCAGGGAGTGTGTTGCGATGACAGCACTCAGCCGCAGGTGGGAATCCGACCTTGGCCATTAGCTATTTACCTCTGATTTGCTCTAGTAAATTCCAAATCTTCGTTACCAATCATTTCCAGGTCAGAAGGAGCCGACATGCTGCGAAGAAAAACAGGCTGCCGCACAGCATGAGATATCACCTTTGTTTCGGAGGCTGATTTACAAGCTGGAACAGAAAGGAAGAAGAACGTTGACATATCTGCTATCCTATTTGTAAGGATGGCAGCAACAGCGAAAAGTAACAAGGAACCACCGAACTGTCTAAGAGTATCTTTGCTTTCCAGTTCAGCCACCAAACCAGCTAGCACAGCACACAGATGATTTTTAGGCCAATTTTTTTGGGGGGAGGGCGGGGGGCACCGTGCCGCACAGCTTGTGGGATCTTAGTTCTCCAACCAGGGACTGAACCCAGGCCTTCAGCAGTGAAAGTGCAGAGTCCTAACCACTGGACTGCCAGGGAATTCCCTAGGCCAATTTTTTAAAACCTTGAATACTGAGGTTTAAAACCTCGAATATCAAGGTTAAAAATTACTTTATCTTGAAAAACTAAACTCTTTTTATCAAATTGGGTTTCCAAAGAAAGGCTGAAAAATTCATTTAATTTCATAAACCATCAGTGTTAACTTTAGTATTAAGCATTCCTAAAAGCAAGAGAAGACAGAGAAAGTAATTTCTGGAAGCAAAAAATCTTAATTCAAATAAATCCAGATCCTTTTTTAGAGATGGCCTTTGTTCCCCCTTTAATGCTGGCTTTATTTAGCTGACTTACTGCCATTTGGTGATACCTCTGCTTTGATCATAGTTGATGTGAGTAAATATCACACTTTAGCTAGAATCTGACCAGCCCTTCCTATAAGATATACATTTCTATCAAGGAAATAGTTGTTTTGTAAAGGAACACTTTAATGGAAGCAGACAAAACTGCATGTGAAGACAGGTAAAGAAAAAAAGATGTTAAGAAAGTTGAGGTCATTTTGAATCTGTCTTAAAAATGGTTAGATAGCTTCAATCTAAAAAAATTATAATTTTTGAGGACATTATCTCTTAGGAAACTACTGGTTCATCATCTCTAATGCCAAAAGCCTCTTGGAAAGCACCACCAGGCTTACTGAGTGGGTAAGTCTTTCATGGGACCTTTAATGAACACGGGCTAATGTGGCCAGGGACATGGTGTAGCTGACCATCTTAGCATGTGTTCATACTGCACACTTGGCATGCTTCCCCTGCTGCAGGGGAACCCTATTACTGGGGTCAGAAACCTGGGAGTCATCCTAGACTTCTCTCCCTAGTGAGAGGAGCCCTGGGCAATCAGATGGGATGAAAACAAGTTCACTTGCTCCACAGTGTCCATCGGGCAATGGGTCTAGACAACATGGAGTCTTTCATTTAAGAACATGTTTATGGGCTTCCCTCGTGGCACAGTGGTTAAGAATCCGCCTGCCAATGCAGAGGACACAGGTTCGAGCCCTGGCCCAGGCAGATCCCACATGCCGCGGAGCAACTAAGCCCGTGCGCCACAACTACTGAAGCCCGCGCACTGTGCTCCGCAATAAGAGAAGCCACTGCAATGAGAAGCCCGCGCACCGCAATGAAGACCCAACGCAGCCAAAAATAAAAATAAATAAAATAAATTTTTAAAAAAAAAGAAGAAAAGAACATGTTTATGACTTCTTCTCTCAGGGTAAGAATTAACACTTGCTATTATGGGCTCTGCCCAGTGTGTGGATCTGGCTTAAGTAAGAAGACTCGTTGATTTCCCTGAGAAATGCGTTTTCAGGCTAGCAATTAAAATGTGACCAGGAGGGCTTCCCTGGTGGCGCAGTGGTTAAGAATCTGCCTGCCAATGCAGGGGACACGGGTTTGAGTCCTGGTCCAGGAAGATCCCACATGCCACGGAGCAACTAAGCCCATGCACCACAACTACTGAGCCTGCACTCCAGAGCCCGTGAGCCACAACTACTGAAGCCTGCATGCCTAGAGCCCGTGCTCCGCAACAAGAGAAGCCACCACAACGAGAAGCCCGCACACCACAATGAAGAGTAGCCCTTGCTCGCCGCAACTAGAGAAAGCCCACGCGCAGCAACGAAGACCCAACACAGCCACAAATAAATAAATAAAATAATTTAAAAAAGAATGTGACCAGGAAAAAAATTAATAGTGGAAATTCATGCTAGAAGGTTCCACATAATTACTAAAGAGGAAATGCAAACTCAGCTTCAAGTAAAGAGAAAAATATGATGCATTCCAGGATTCACAATGTTGACTAATTATATGTTACTATGAAAATGGCAATCCATAATCTAAAAATGAGGGGCACTGGGATTATAAAAATACATGTTATTGGGCTCCTTAGATGCTTCCCCTCAAAACTAAACAAGGCAAATGATGAGGCACCCCTGATGCTCAGATGACTCACAAAACACCACATGAATTCAATGAAAAGTACTTCTTGGCTGGAAAAAGTAAAAGGCAAAATTAAAAAGTTGAAATTTCCTTTTTTTCCTTTCTACGAGTACACAAGAGTGATTTTCTTTTCTTTTTCTTTTTTTTTTAAAGCAGCTGATGTATGTTTTATGAACAGACTAGCGCAGACAGCCTTTCAGGGCTGGCTGTCAGCAGTACCCGGTGTTTCTGCGGGGGTCCCTGAGATGCTTCTTGTGAGGCCGGACTGGGCCGCAATGGTGACGTGCAGCAACAGCTCAGCTCGGTTCATTAGACTCTTCACTAACGTCTTCGTTTTAGCCAGTGGGTGCGAGGGTTTCTGAATAAGAGAATTCACTTCTTGTAGGAACTTCTCCCTATAAAGAAAGACTGATGTGCATTTAGTTGTCCTCTGGTTTACCAAAACTAAAGTGTTTCATTACAAAGGATATGAGAAGATAGAGGGGAACCTAAGCAAAAGTAATCTGATAAATATTGCTCGCCTTCCCCCTTCCCCATCCGAGGAGAGCCGTGCTATGAACTGTGGCCAGTTTTAGTTCCTTTTGCCCAGTTTCAAGTGCCTATTTGCTAACTTCTGAAGGCTAAAATCAAAGTTTCCAAATACCAAATAAGTTCCAACTCTAAAATATTTAGTTGAATGCACAATATTTTTTAAAATATCTGTTAAGAGATGAGATCTTTGCATTTTGTTTTGAGCATCAAAGTGATAAATTAGCTTTACACAGTTACTAACATCACTAACCTCAGAGACAGGACCATGTTTTCAAGATCATTTCCATCAAAGGAGACTTCCTTCATTGAACACAAAAGTTCTAGTTCTTTCATTTTGTTCTAAAGAAGGAAAAATCAAGAAAAGATCATATGCAGAATCTGCAAAAACTGAGTTTTACTGTACGTGTTAAAAGGAACAGAAAATTTCAGGGAAAAAACCCACCTTTGGTCCATATTTCTACACCAGAAGCACATTTGTAAGTTACTATTTGATATTTTAATGATTAAAAATGGCAATGACTACTTTCTGGGGATTTCTTCAGTGCTTATAACTCTTTTATTTTTCTTTAAAGGCTTGAAAGCAGAATTTGATAATGATGATAACTGCTTTATAAAACTTAATAAGGAGTAACTTATTCTTTGTATCATTGACATGCTAATCTAATCAACCTTATTTAACCCTTTTTAAACAATGGATATGTTTCAAGGTATGCAACATTTTAAAAATGATGTTATCTCTACGCACACAGTATATACCATTGTACTACAAATAGCAATGCCCCAGTGATGAGTCATACAGCTTGCTCACCTCATTAAAATGGTAATCATAGAAGAAAGGCATGTTGTTCTCCAGTTTCCCCTGTGTGGCATCATCAACCTCACTTTGCCATTTCTGTTCCAATTCTGCAACACTCTGACACATTAAAATATAAAACAACGTGAAACTAGATGCAAAATAAAAACAAATGCAATCTGTAAATTCAGAAATTTTAGTTGCAATAATCTTTTTAAAATTCAGATCACTTTTTAAACTTCATTAAATTTCTAGGAAAGAAGTCATCTCCCACAGTTATAAGAGACATCTAAATGTTTTAACTTTCACTTACCTGCAGCTGTCTCTCCATGGCATTGAGTTTCTTAAATGTCTCTCCCATGATTTTACACAATAAATCATATTCCTCAGCATGTTCTTCTTGATACTGGAAATTTATTAGGGACTGCAGTGCATCAACCAAGTTCAAGTGCTTAATGACACATGATACCACCATTTCCTCCATCACGTCTGGCTGGATTACTTCTCTGCGATCACAAGGGAAACCAGTCAGCTATATGACTAGAATTGGTAAGTTCTCAACTTACCAATACTGTATTTTATAGATGGAAGAGTGTACGCTTTGATTTAAGTATGTTAAATATTCACCACACTTTCTTTATTACAAGTTGGCAATAATTTGATATATTTACCTGATAAAACTGACATTGGCCAATGAAGCTGAAAATCAAAATTAAACAGACTTCATTTTCTATGATTTGTATATTTTGAGCTGGTGTTATATTAGAGCTGGAATAGGTCTGAGCTTAATAAAAGATCTTTGGCACGATGTATCTGCCAATTAATTTTATGCAGTATTATGGCTGGTAGTATTTTGGGCGTATGGATGTTGGGCTGAAAACAATGGTGCTTTTGTATTTTTTCACGTTAAATTTCATCTATTCTTCAAATTCTTCTCTCTGAAATGGCCAATCTTGCCTCAGAAGGCAGAGCAGAGGCCTGCAAAACAGACTTAACTTTAAGCTAGAATACCACAAAGACACTGGTAACTGCAAGACCTCACATTCTAGATTAAAGATTACCATCTCTCCAGGCGTTGAAAATAAAGAAATGTCTCTAGACCCTATGGAAACCAAAGTTGATGACTACCTTCAAGTAGAAGGTCAAACCACCTGAGAAAAACCTAGAATTTGTCAAATGTTAGCATGCATCAGAATCATATGGAAAACCTGTCAAGACACAGATTACTACTGGGCCCCATCCTCAGAGGTTCTGATTCAGCAGGTGTGAAATGGGGCCCAAGAACTGACAAGTTCTCAGGCGATACTAACGTTGCTGAGCCCACGCTTTTAACCCACCGACCTGGAACACCACCTGGGGGTACTCTCCAGAGCACCTGGTTAACATTCATCAAGTACATGTAAAATGAAAGGTTCATCTGCTAGACTACAAGAAGAAACACACCCCCTTCGCTTGTTTAAACATTTTTTCATTGGGAAAATAAAGTGCTGTATAGCAACATACTTTATACTTGGTCTAAATTGAGGTCTGGCACGCCCGGAAATTTCCCTGAGCTTTATCATGATTCCTGGAGGCAGCCTGATCCGGGGCAGGTCAAAGTAGTTTCCAACAGGAGGCACGAGGACGTCAGAGGGGTAAGTGAATTCTCTGTCTTCCTCAATGGTCAGAGGCAGTGGAGACGGGCTTGGAGTAAGGGCAGGGGAGATCACACCATTGGCCTCCACCTGCCACTGGCACCTGAACATAAAGAAGAAGAGATTCTTCACTTCCTCTTCTATCTGGAAAGCTACTTGAAGTTTGCAGATATATCGATATTCAACATTTGAAGGATCACATTATGTATTAAGTATTTATTCATCAAACCTCCTCCAGAGGCTAAAGAAAAATAAGCATTATATGAAACCCCATCTTTGGGACTCTACCTCCTCCCCAACATTTTATTATGAAAACTTTTAAATATACAGAAAAGTTGGAAGAATTACACAGCTAACACTCATATACCCACAGCCAAGATTCCTGAAGGAACACTTTGCTATGTTTGCTTTATTGTCCATCTTCCCATCCTTTTGGGGATTCTTTAATTTAAGTATACAGTATTTGGGTTGGAGAAAAGCTTACACAGATCATGGGTGTAATTTCAAACTTAGTAAAGTAAGGACCACAAGGCACTTTGATGTAATCTTCATCTTATTTCTTAGACACAGCGATACCCATGGTATCCAACCCATGGATTGGCAAGCAGTAGGCACAATCAGCTGGGAAATGTACTAAAAGTAGTTTTCCACATAAAGTCCTTTTTCCTTTGCGAGCAAAACTAGTCCAATTTGAGCCTTTTCTTACCTTTGTAAAAGTTTGGACCGCAGCAGCTCCTGACAGGCTTCTTCTTCTTTGGTAATTTCTGGTCCGTTGTATAGGATTCTTAACATAGAACAAGCTAACACAGACAGACCTAAAGCCAGGTCTACCAGAAAAGGTAAGCCTCCCGACACATCCTCTGAAGACTCCTACAATGCAGACAGGGCAAACCAGACTGGTCAGTTACACGGAGGAGCACTTCACCTGCGCTGCACCACACTGCACTGTCCCCAACCACAGGGGCTCATGGAGCAGTATCAAGTATCATTGCTACGGGACACAGAGACAGCACCCAACACCATGAGTAGATAGACGGCGGCACTGGAATGACCACAGAGTGAAGTCTCAACACAATTCTGGAGACAGAAGAGTCAGTAAGACTCCATATTAGAAACAGCATAAATCACATGCAAGATTTTTTGGATAGCTTCCTCTCTGCTGTACCTATCCAGGTATAAATCACTATTTCATTTTGTCACCTCCATTCTGTGCTTGAACGAAGATGCTGTCAATGATTACATTGAATTCATTCAACAAATATTTATTGAGTGCCTACTGTGTACCAGCCATTGTTCTAGGTGCCTGAGATAAAGCAGAGAACAAAACAAAGAGGCCTGCCCTCATGGAGCTTACATTCTAGCAGATAATCCCACTCCAGAGATCCTTGGCTTGGTTAAACTTAAGCAACCGCCAAGTCTGAAAATACGTTTTAATTTATTTAAATAGATTTAATTTATTTAAATAGATTCCTGGGAGGAAGGTAACTGGTACTGTTAAAAGGAGTAGATTAAACCTATATACAGAGTGTAACATGAGTAATTAAGCAGAGACAGATCTAGACTAGCAAGAAGAGCCTTTGGGAACAGAATAAAAATAATCCGATTCTACTACTCTTAAAACCCAGAATCCAAGGGCTCACTTCTACCAGGTGTTCGAGTCTTCCTCACCCTCTGGAAAGATGCTGGAGGCAGACCACCTCTCCAGGCTTTGAAGACGGAGCCCCTAGCAAGGGATTCTTTCTGTGGTGCTGTATTGATTTTAGGTCCCAGCTAGTTTTAGTCCATACAACTACTACTTCTATTAGTGGTCTACTGCTGCCAAATGGAAGAGATGGATGAAACAGCAGCTCATATTTTGCCTCGTTTCCAAGGCAAATATGATGTACATAACCAAGGCACACAGGAAAAAGTACACTATGCCCACAGCAGTGGTTAGATTCAAGTACCTGAGCGCGAACTGTGCAAGCAAAGCCCCACATAGCTTTATCGGGAGTGTTGTGTTCACGGCCACTTCTCATTTCAAAGGAGAAGGTGACTGTATCTCCTTCCACCTTAAAATTTAAGGGGG
This sequence comes from Lagenorhynchus albirostris, assembly GCF_949774975.1. Lineage (NCBI taxonomy): Eukaryota > Metazoa > Chordata > Mammalia > Artiodactyla > Delphinidae > Lagenorhynchus > Lagenorhynchus albirostris. The sequence goes on from NC_083108.1 coordinate 72,848,291, forward strand.
GAAAATGCACTTTAAAAACAAGACACAATTTTCAAGAGAGCAATGAATTTCAGAGATTTACTTTCAGAAGGACCACAGCCAACATTTCACTTCTTTTCTCACTCGCTTTTTGATTCAAATTCCATCCCCTCTCATCTGGATGCCAACCTTTCAGCTGTCTCTCCTGACCAGGTAGCTTTGGGAATGAGGCATCTGTGAAATGGCCACGATTGCCCAATAGCAGGATCAGAGTAAAGATCAAATCTTGAACGTAATTTCAATAAAATCCTCAGATTTCTACACTTTCTGCCCTCCGCCTCCTCCATCTCACCACCTCACTTGTGCCAATAAGGTGGGCAAATAGCCATTAGCTTGAAGAACACAGAGTGATGAAAGACTTTGCTCTGTATTGCTGAATCAATACCATGAGTAAGAAACAAAATGCAGGAAATCAGAGAACAATTAAAAGTATTGTGCTGATCCAGATTTGGACGCATCTGGACTATACCTCTGGAGGTAACTTGCTGCCTATGGCTGAATTAAAGAGGGTACATAATATATGTGAGATAAAGGCTCTGGGAGCAGACTCTGGAGAGGTTTTCAGGTTTTAGTGGGCATTTCAGTCCATATTCATATTCTAGGTAGATATGTTATAGTTCAAGGGCCCACATTACAAAGCATGGCTCCAATCTCATCAGTCTGAGAATGGATAGTTATTTTTGCTCCAAAGGCCCCAATTCATTTGAAAACACTGATTCCACATTTTAAAACGGCAATGGCCCTATGGTTCTAGGACACCCATCATAAGGGAGTCTAGAGAATAAGTGAGTGGGAAGAACTAGCAGTCCTTTCAATGGACAGGGAAAGAAATGCTGTGACAACCTCAGCCCATGGAGTAACCTATGGAACAGATAGATACAAGTTCTGGAGCGGATAGGGGTCTGATGCCTTACGAGTGAAAGGAGGGTCATTCTGAACAAAGTAGTGAGTTTACAGGCCTACCGAGGTAGCCCCACCTCAACAAAACCCCCGTGGCAAATGTCTTCTAGAAATAGAGTTAATACTTGGGCCCACGGGGAATGCAAGTTCATTTTCTTTTCTAGGAAGCAAATGTGCCTGGATACCATACCTTCACCAAGTCTTTCGGCCAACCAGTTCCTAAGACACTACGGCTGCCATATCCCAGTGTGTTGCCTCCATACTCAGCAACCTTCCTACTGTTTGTGTTAGGCCCCGCGTATATCACCAACTTCAAAACAGAAAATATACTGTTAGACTGTAAAAGAAAAACAAAAACAACATCTACAAATAAAAAGGCTGCAAAAAAATGTTTGTTTAAAAATACATTTATAACCACGCACTGGTGTCAGTATAACTAATATTTCCCGATTTTTTTTTTTTTTTTAAGTATAACTGATACTTGTTTAGATGCAACCAGCCATTGGTATTTACAGGGCAGCCACAGAGTAGTATCAAATATTACTGCAATTTAATTGGCTTGGGGACCTCACATTAAAATAGTTATACTCAGCTATTATATGTATTTTTAAAAGTAGCTATTTTAATCCTAAGTAATGACATATAGCCCATTAATAACAGGTATAGTTTGCCCCCTTAAATCCTCCCCAAAATTAATAAAGTGAACAAATACAGATGGCAAGATGGTTATATCTAACATAAAAAATGAAAGTAAAAAAAAAAAATTCAATGAATAAGGATTTTTTAAAAATGCAACAAATTGAAAATAAGCCATATATTCTTAGAATGTTGCTTAATGGTATAAAAAGAAATGACACAAATTTGGGCCAGAAAGGGGGCTGCTTCTTCTTGGGTCAGTTTTCATGTATCAATATTTTTCTTCAATGAAAGCTATTCATTTATATACAATTAACCAACTTTCTAATATGGAGGAAAAAACATTTAGACATCATTTGGCACTCAAATACTTTCATAGGAAGAATAAGGCTCTGGCTTCTGTAAATACCTAATTCTGTCTTGTATTGCACACTGTGACCACCTCTGAGCTCAGTTTGGATCTAAAAGCTGCACTTTTAGCCCTGGATGCTTAATCATTTTGTGATTTCTTACCCTTCTGCACCTTTGGGGGACACCAGCCAGGGACCACTGGAAAAGTAAGAGTTACTTTCGTCCATGTAGTCCACATTTAACACTAATGTCTACAGCACGTGGAGGTTAGCTTACATCAGAAGATGCAAGTTACTGTTTTTTAAAGGAGAAACAAAATGACACCCTCTAAAATGGCAACCTCTTCCATTTCCATTTTAAACAGTCATATTATTTGAATGTAGGAAATGGGGGTAGCTACTGCCAGGAGCTGTGAAGTGGGAAAGACTGATGCCAGGAGATATATTTTTTGAAAGGCCCACTAAAGAATTTTCTAAATTCTCTTGCTTCCAGCTAAGGTGAGAGTTTGAGGGGCAAGTCTTAAACCCCTCCAGACATCTGGGAATATTCACTACCCTAAAAGATAAGGGGAAAGAGGATTCTATAACTTGCCCAATAATGTGTTTCACCATCTCAGTATACACAGTTAAGAAGTTCCCTATTTTTACCCTAAAACTCTCCCTTGATGGGATTTAAGACCATTTGCCCTTATAGTTCAGAGAAAAAGACAAGATAGCTAACAATCTACAAAAAAAAAATCCTGTGTACATAAAACACTATCAGACGATCCTTCAGTTGTTCTTATACATTACACATCACAATTTCATTAGCCTTTCCTTGTAAGTTCAACACGATGGTTTACAATGCAACAATTAGAGACAGAAGAAAATACTTCAACCCCTAACATGATTCCTTTTACTTATAATTGTTCAGCCACTAGGTTGGAAACTATATTTCCTCAAAATCTATGTGGGCCCTGAGGTAATGGCAAAGAAGAACAAATAATTTAAATAAATATAAACCAGATCCTAGGCACATCTGAAACCCTTCTAAAAAGCCACCTTCTCCCAAAAGATACATGAGAAGCCCCAAGAATTGGGCAGTAAGACCTTTTTAGATGAGTGGACACCCACATCTACAGGAATTCCAAGCACCGAGGGAAGGCAAGAGTGAAACAGCATGGAAAAGAAAATTTCCTTTGACTTGGATCTACATCTTTGAAAGCTTACAAAAGTCCACTTTCAACACATCATTAAAACACTGTTCTCAGACTGCAGAGGTGCTGGCTCTGACTCCCCCAGTCACTACCCTTCAAGGCATTATCTTAAGAAGCTCTCCTAAGAGGTATCTGCAGACAGAAATAAGTCAAGAATGGTGACCAGCAGCAAAGAAAAATAAGAAGCATCTAAGAAATCAGCTTATTAGAGGTGAAACCAATACTAAATCAGTTCTTGCTTACTTTGTCATAGTCATATTGTGAAGAGCATCTGCTATCAAATCTAAGGTATAGGCAGCGAGCTCCGGGGATATGGACAGTTTCTTTAAATTTATAGTTGTCTCTGACAGGATGGACTGTTTCCACAGTCTTCCCAGCAGCCCATGGAGCAGGAATCTTTAAACCAGTGAGAAACCCTGGCTCTTCCTTCTCTTCCAGCATTCTAAAACCAGACAAAGAGAAAGTGATTGAACTTAACAGCAAGGAAAGGAAAATGTATACACAATAAAATACAAAAGGTTAAGAAATTTTGCTCTAATTTTCCACAACATACAGTATGACAGCACTGTAACCAGAAACATTTTTAACATTCCTGTATCTAAGGTTCTTTTTTCTTTGTTAGACAATATATTTGCATTTTCCCCCCCTTTTTTCAAGGGGGAATCCCAATTCATATCCAGGAGAAGATCTTGCCAACTCTCATTTAAAATTCCTCGGGGGTAGGGGGTGGGGGGGGGAAGATACTCTAAAGGACCTTTAAGATTGGCCACTTTCCAAATCCCACAGGAAGTGTCCTGTAAAGTTTCCTTTGTTTATATCTAAATGTCAATTGTTGAAAAACCCATGAGACTGCATGACTACTTTTACTATAATTTTTACTAAAGTGCCTTCAAAGGTCCTCTTCTCTACTGTCTTTGAACTCTCAAGGACTTCACAGCCCAAGACTGTGGAATACAAACTCCTGTATCCTAAACTTAGCTCTTGTGGATTTCTCTTACTCCCTTTCAGCTCTGCGCTATCCAATGTGGGGGCTACTTCGTCAAATGTGGCCATTTAAGTTGAATCTAAATGAAACACAGTGTAAAATTCAGTTTCTTGTTCACATTGGCCACATAGCAAGTGCTCAGTAACAGCACGTGGCCGTGGCCAACAGCATCGAACAACAAAGATACAAATTTTCATCACCGCACAAAGCTCAACTGGACAGCACGCTGCTCTAGAGAAACTCGAAGTCCTTCCTTTCTGATCAATGTTTTTAAAGACGGCTTTAGTGAGATGTAATTGACATATAATAAGTGGCATATATTTAAAGTGTACAATTTGGTAAGTTTGGCCATATGTTACACCTGTGAAGTTTCCTCCATCCTCTTGGTAATCCAGGTGATCACTTCTTTGCTTTATTTCACTAGAAATTACTTTGTATTTTCTAGAGCTTTACATAAATAGAATCATACAGTTTGTACTTCTTAGGTGGCTCTGGCTTCTTTCACTCAGCATAAGTATTCTAAGACTCATCTGTGTTGTTGAAAATATCAGTAGTTCATTCCTTTTTATTGCTGAGTAGGATTCCATTGTATGGCTATACCACAGTGTGTTACCCCTTTACTTGTTGATGGACATTTGAGTTGTTTCTTGTTTTGGCCTATTCTAACTAAAGCTGTTAATGAACCTTCACAAAGAATCTGTGCTTTCTTTTCTTTTGTGCACATACCTAGAAGTGGAATAGCTGGGTCATATGGTAGATGTAGGTTTACTTTTTAAAAAACTGTCAAACTGTTTGCCAAAGTCAAACATCTCCATTATTTGTATATGAGAACTTTTCAGTTTTGAACTAATCTCTTGATCTGTGGGGAAATTTGTTCTAACCTGTTCCTATAATCTCCAAAGCAATTCTCTAATTATCTGTAAAATTTTGCCCCTGAAGTCTCCTTCTTTTCCCAGTTAGAAAAATCATTGTTGTAAAAGGAGTACTAGGCTTTCGCCAGAAGAAAACGTGGCAGAGGTTCCTGCAAGGAAGCAGCATCCCTTACCTCTCATCAGGGAACAGCCTGCCCTTCTGGTCTGATGCACCACATGGGGAACAGCCCACCTCAGCAAAAACCGGACACTGGGTTTTGAGCAGCAAAGCCGTCTGAAACACAAAATCATCATGTCCTAAAGTGCTTACTTGTCAGTTGTTGGGATGGTACTACAGCCAAACTCAGAATTCTCACTTAAATCATCTTTTTACAATCCTAGCCTGCTCTCTTTCACTAAGAAATGCTTTGCTACTTAGACCACTTAATATTGTTTTATTTAACACTGGAATGGAATATATCATTTATATTAGTTACCAATATCCAGCAAGGGCTCAGGAGACTAAATATAATGAAAGGATCTCAGCTGCATCGTAGACAGCATTTTTACAGCTGACCGGCAATCAGTATTTGTTAAAAGATTGCAGTAAGTAATTCAGTCAAACAAATTAAATGTTTTCCTTTAATATTTCAGCTTATTTTTACGACACAGTGTTTTTCTTCATTCCACCTTTATTTCGCTTTATTTCCTGCTCCTGAAGAGCAGTTCACTTTGGCACGCCTAGGATCATACCTGACTGGTATAAAGTACCAGCTGCACTAGCTGAGGCATCAGGGCATCGGCCATGGTCAGAGTCTGTAAATTTGGATGCATCAGGGAGGTCAGTAACACAGGAAGAAGGTGACCGAGCATAGTAGCCTTAGTAACTTGTTCCAAGCCTTTTAACCTACGAAAGTTCAAGAAAACACACAGCTTAAGCAGTTCCCAAGCATGTAAAGAAACTATTATCATTCTTATCTGACAAATTCTCTTAAACTGCACCTCCTTAAACTAGCTAAGCACTTACCTTTACAGCAATTCAGTCTACAAATTTCCCACCTACCATGAAGGACAGGGAGAGAACAGAAATCTAGTAATAGATTTCACCTCCAACCTGTGATTTTGCCCCCCAAAAAGTTTACATGGTGCATTTCACAGCACCTTCGAAGCACTTTATAAATGGGTTCTAAAATGCAAACAGCTACTCTAGTTACCACCTGCCAAGTCTCCTTGCCTCTGGGGCTGCAGGTCACAGTGCTGCACTAAGTCTCTGATAAGGAGCCAGTGAATGGCTACAACACTGACTCAGCTGCCCAGAGCAGCGATACCCACTTCTGACCTAGAGAAACTGGTTCCTGTCGGGGACAGAGGCAGGCAGATTTTTAATCTGCCTTTAAAATCACGTTCTTTTTCTCCCTCCTGGTTTTATTGATATATAACTAACATCACTGTATAAATTTAAGGTGTACAATTAATGATTTGATATATGTGTATATTATGAAATGATCACCTAAAATCACACTCTTAATATCCCAATCCTCTGCTAGAAGAATTAAGGTATATGACTCACCCGAAGAAACATGTGTGTTATGTAAATTCTCTAAAACTGCTTAGGGTACTGGGGCTGGAACCGGAAACAACCCCCACGTCTCCCCAGCTCTCAGACTGTACTTCCTCCCCAGGGCAGATCTGCACCACGTGCCAGCAGTGAACCTTACATGTCCTAACAAGCCCCAGTGCAACACCTTTCTGGATTATATTGTTCTCAGTTCCAACCTGCCCACCTACTCTCTGGGAGTAGGCGAGAAACAGGGACATGGGACAGACAGGGTTACTGGAGGAAAAACACACTGCATGATTGTTTCAGATCAGTATCTCAACACTGAAATCATCAATGAACACAGGATGTAACTCATCTTTGACAACAAACCACAGCAGAAATTTTAATGGGGAGTATGGAGAAAGAGCTTTAATACCAGGAAAGAGAAGTTTACCCTATACATAGATTACTCCTGTATTTGGAGAAATAAAATTACCGTAAAATCTTGAGATATCATGTCAGTGTCGTCTTTTGCATAGCAGTTAATTATCTGTATCACTAAGTCACTTCTACCTCCCTAAAGTACTTACCATAAGGGAACTAAGTGCACATAGTGCTGAGTTAGATAATTAAAGGAAAGGCCAATTTGGGAGTGTTGATGGTAGAAGACCCAAGTGACAGAGACGATGGGTCTGTCACTACCTTGCTACCCTTAGATCGTGGTTGTCAGCCCAGTCCCACCTAAAAGCACCATTAATTGAAAGTTCAACTGTGTTTGGCTTTGAAACACTTGCCATTTCAATCTGTTCTCACAAAGATCCCTCTATATTAAATGAACATTTGATGTTCTCTTCTAAAAGATTTCCCTTTCATAAGCAAATTCTTCTTCCTGAATGGCAGCAGGTCACAGTTCACAACCCATTTCCTCACCTCTGCTCCCGGTCAGCTATGTCACTATTTATGAGGGCAGTTGTGACCTGCTGTAGCATTTCCAACACTTCATCACATCCAGTCAGGATTTGGGTGGCAAGAGCCAAAATACTGACCTTTAGCTCCTAGGTAGAAAATATCATAAAATTATTTTTAAGCTTTGTGATGAATATACACTTACAATGACAACATGAAATGATGTATTTAATGATGCATTTCCAAATTAAATAATGAGGTGGCCAGAATAAGCCCAAAGCAGTAAGTTCCGCTAGGATGGCAAGTAACAATTTGAGTTGGGAGGCTAAGGTCTGGAGTGCTGACAGAAATACGCAGTATTTCACGGGGAGCACACCGAGTCCCCAGGAGAAAAGGCATTTCTCCCATCCCCTCCAGCACAAGAGAGCTCCCGGTGGCCAGCCCAGAAAATGTCCAGGTGGAAGATTGCCTTGGGTGGTATGAGGATAGCTAAAGAGAAAAACAGAACAGTAAAAGGCGCATGTATAGGCGGTGAATAAAATGAGACAAAAACACAACATTCTGAAACAGTACAAGTGACCTTTTTACTTAATGATTTAAACCATTACACTTGAAAAGAGGCAAGTTAAAAAATTCAACTAAAGTAGCAGGCAGTTACAGGCTATTAAACATTAAAAATAACTATTGGAGAGTTCACGGGAGTACAAATACTAAATAATGTGTTAAGAAACACTAGTTAAGATCATAGAAATGTTTAGTTTACAGTTATTTTCTATTAGGGAAAAAAAAAATACAACCAGACTAACCCTTTAGGTGAAATCTATATCTTTTATTTTTCCCAGAATTCCTAGATAAGCCAGCCTACTCTGCCTTTACCAAGAGTATTTCCTTTCATGGGTTAATTAAGAACTTATAACATTTAACCTTTCAAATAAAAAACATTGGTTTTCATTGTTGGAATTTTCTGGAGTCTTTTTGGGGTATTATTTAGATATTTTTATCATTAAGAGAAAAGGAATTCTGAACTGACTAGACGAGAAAAATCATGGCTTAAGTCATACTAATCAATCCTATCGGCCTTCACCTACTGACTACATGCCGGCAACAGCACATCCAGCTACTGCACAGGCCTCAGCTCTAATCCTCACTGCAGCCTCACAAGGGAGATGTTATGGCCCCTTTTTACTGATTAGGAAACTAAGGCAAGATAAGTTAATAAATAGTGTCAGCAATTTAAATGATTAATTCAGGTATTTCTGCCTGTTTAAAAATGGATTACATAATGAGATAAACCCATAAATATGAACTAGCAGGTATGTAAAATCTCTTATTTATATAGTATATATGCATAAAAGGGGTAAGAAAAGGGCAAACTATAGTGGCTTTTGTCTTTAACTATGGCTTCCTTAGTTAATTTTTCAGTGTGTTTTAGTCAACATTTTAAGGAAGAATCAAGTTATTGATTTCTCTAATTCTCCCACAAAGATAAAATTCTGAAGAACAATGCAAACAACAGCCTCAAGCATCTGTCAAAATTATAACAACCACGGCTATAAAAAAAAAAAATCTGTGGATTGCTATAAATTGCCATGTGGGAACAAATTATTGAGTTTACACAGAAGCTAACTTAAAAATAATTATAGAAAATGGAATGAACTATAGGTTCAGAAATTATTCAACATAAGGATTGTGAGAAAATTATCACCTTTTAAAATTATTTGAATCAAGAGGACATAATAAACCAGCCAAAATGTCAAAACTGTTTAAAATGTTATGCTCCCTGATTTATCTATATCTATATACATATATACATATACATACAGATATATATATATATTTATATATAAAACTTTCAGGTGCGTATGAGATCACTTGTAAGTGCCGTATTTTATAATTCTTAAAAAGAGATGAAAATAAACAAAGGCACAAAAAGACTGACAGGAGCACGTGGATAACACATTATGAGAGTGTCACAAATATGGTAACCACTGTGCAGTGACATAAAAATCTATGAAATGAGCAACCTAATATTACCTCGCACAAAAATATAAGCCACATGGTGAAATCTGACGTCATAATACACAGAAATTTAGCCATTTAAGCTGTGCTTTACACACTGGGTAGAAAGCATCGTTAGAATAAAGCTTGGTGTTTACCTGTACCTTCAATGTCTCTCCCTGCAAGGAGTTGTCACTGTCATCATTCTCATCAGGTTTAATCAAAACAGTGTTACTGAGAAGGTGGTTCTGAACTGCCATCAGATAGCGCAGGCAGGAGGATGCAGCCTTTAATACAAATAAGGGCGTTTAAATGACCTAAACCCTACTGAAAGAAGGGCTCATGTAATCCTCATGTTTTTTAAAGATTTCGACAAGGGAAGCAAAAGAGAAAGTACAGAAAACAGACCAAGTTAGTTTCTCAGGTGACTTATTTCCACATGGCTTTTGATACATAATTTGACACATTTACCATAACTTTCTGCCTTCTGCTACATATTTCTCACTAATCACTCCAATACTTGAATTTTTGCCTCTTAATAATTAATTCTTCCTACCCACTCTTCCCCTCACATGCATCTCCATGAGAGAAGACTCTACCCAAACCCTTAAAAGAATCTTTTATTTCTTATCAGTCTCTGTAAAATACTGATGGTTTAGAAAACAATGTTAAATTAAAAATTAATAGAAGGGAAATCCCCACCCAGTATTTTAAACACAATGAAAACATCCAAATTCAGTCTAACAATTTATCGCACCAAGACATTTAAGCAGGAGGAATAAAGTCTTTCGAGAAAGTACTTGAAGTGGATTTGTCTTTTCTACATTTCTAAGACAAGCACAGTCATTCATTGACTTTCATCAATTAAGTCTGTCCTTGCAAAGTATGTGTGTACACACACACTTCAACACAGTAAAATGAAAACAGGGAAACTTGATATAATTTTGCTTTCATTAAACACATTTTTACTTACAGGCACAGTTGAAAGGAGTTTTTGAAAATCATCTTTAGAGACAGTTTGGCACTTGGTGATTAAGATACAGGATTCTCGTACAACAATCTTCAGAATGTAGTGTAAAAGTTCGTCATTTAGTCTTTAAAATGCAGGAAAAATGTAACAATAAGATACTAATGGTTTAATAATAAAAGGATAAAATTTATACAATGGGTACAAGATGACAAATAGAAGATACAAAATTCACTGGTTCTCTAAGTAAACCATCTTACTCAGTGATGATTCTAACAACTAGGTATATTATCTAAATCAAATTTATGGAAACACAATGGTACTTAAGCACCTAGTTCAAGTATTTTATAAATAGCTTGAGAGACACACCTTCTTCCCCTCACCAGCTCGAACCACACCTTCACCCTCTCTCACAGACCAGCAATTTGATGACACCCTCCACCAAGATTTCTTAAAGAAGCTCCACCTGTTATTTCTGCTAAGTACCCTTCTTCCAGGCTCAAGTTATTTTACTCATTAAACTGAAATGTGCTATTATCATTTCTTAGGGCAACTGTGGGATTTATTATCTTTCAACTGATCCACAGTTTAGACTTAACACGCCAATTATCATATAGGATATTATAGGAGACTAAAGTTGATCAAACACATTTAACTGTAAATTAATTACTGAGAAAAACACATAGAAAAGGCTAGCAGTGAATAACATGACATCACATCACCTGTAATGATCATCCTCCTCACTGCCAAATCGGTTGTTTTGAAGCTGTTCAGCTAAATTGGTTAGGATCACATCCCGCAGCTGGGAGAGGCCGCTATTTCTCTCTCCTAACACAGAACAAAGCTCCATAAACTACCTTGATAATTACACTTAGAAAACTGATGTTATTTAAAAAAAGTTTTTAAATGAGCAGACTGTCGACAACCTAGGGGCACCAGGCATATGTACTTACACAAACAACAGCAGCAAAAACTATATCACAATCAGTCAGACTTTCTTTAACCAGTACATCCTGATTTAAGTGTAGTTACTGTCTTGACATTTCAGGAAGTGTGATTTCTAATTCCTCAAACTAATATTGCTTATAAATGCAGGGTGTCTTTAACATGGTGAATTTTGTCATTGTCATTGAGTCTAACTTTAAAAGTTGGATTTTAATGTGTGGGGAAAAAACTGGCTTAGAAATCCCAAGAAATCATTATCTTTAATGTTCATTAAACATCTACAGTGAGGTACATTATGCTACACAGTGGGGATAGAAAGAGGTTTATAAAACTTGACAATGCATAGAACATGGTTTCTGCTTTCCATCTAGTTTAAGTGTTGGCATATGTGCATTTTAAAAATAACACTGAGATCAAGCCTCCGTAAATTTAAGAACACTGAAATCATATCAAGCATTTTTTCCAGCCACAACACTATGAGATTAGAAATCAATTACAGGAAAAAAACTGTAGAAAACACAAACACACGAGGCTAAACAATCTGCTACTAAATAACCAAGAGATCACTGAAGAAATCAAGGAGGAAATCAAAAAATACATAGAAACAAATGACAACAAAAACATGACAACCCAAAACTTATGCGATGCAGCAAAAGCAGTCCTAAGAGGGAAGTTTATAAAATAACGTTGACCAACAGATATGAAGAAAAATAAAATTCAGTCATTTCCTTAGGGACAAAAAAGGTTGTTTATTCAAGGGTAATTAAAGGATAATTCTCACCTTCTGTTAAGACCAGCTTAAGTAAGTTATTGATTTCAGTTTCACCTGGGTACAAGATATTTAAACCAGAGCTGAAATGACAGAAAAGTCGAAAAGCTTTTAAACACGTTCTAGAAAATCCAAATTCTAAATATTTAAATTTTTATTAAAAGATGCCAGTTTGAGTACAGTTTCACCACTAAGAAAGCAACTGAAACTAAAGTCACTGTTGTGATGTAGTCCAATGACCTCCCTGATAAACAGTATCCCTCTCCTTCTCATATTTGTGAATTACCAAAATGATAACTTATCTGAGGCTAGATGCAGAACTGGTTAAAGAGAATTGAGCTATAAAAAGTCAATGTATGGAAATCCAAAAAAGAGGGGAGATATGTATACGTATAGCTGATTCACTTTGCTGTACAGCAGAAACTAACACAACACTGTAAAGCAACTATACCCCAATAAAAATTAATTAAAAAAAAAGTCGATGTAGTCAAACCAGCTATATGCAGAATGTGCCAAAAAATCATTTGGGAAGTCAGTGGCAGAGCAAAAACTAGAATCCAGGTCGATCTGCTGCCAAAGCCTGCTTCTTAACCACCTTGCCACACTTTGACCCATATGAGAAGAACATCCAGTTGCAAACCACCAAAATATCTATTTAAAGGGATTTTTTTCTGGTCTTGTTTTAAGATCCGAAAGTGAGATGAGGAGTGTATGTACATGGACAGCCTGAGTCCTCTGGGAGTGGGGCCACAAACTTCTCTCCAGTTAAATTATCCTCTACACATGAGGTCCTGACTGTGGGATGGGATAAGAGACATCCAGGCAACCAGTCTGAAGGGAAAGTTACAATGCAGTGCAGGAGAAGCCCTCTGTAGAGAGCACTGAGAAAATCAGGTGCTGATTACCTGATGGCAAGGCAGACTTCCTTCTGAATTTCAGGGCAAATTTTATCTTTTGGTGCCATCAACAACTGCCAAAGAAGCAACCCCGACCGTCGAATGATGTCTCGATTCCTTTCAGTTTGTGGGCTGAAGAAAAATTTAAACACCACCTACAGAAACATAAGGGGTATATCTGAAAATGCTAATTCTACTGGGGATAAAATTATCCCTATGAAGAAAGAACACGCTAGTTATCCTTTTTTTTTTCACGCTAGTTATTCTTATGAATAAATACCCAGGTGGATTTTTAATGACAATCGCTTCTACTGTGTAATGGTATAATTATAGTAAATATTTTACATATATTAATTGCAATGAGCTATCAGTACATATAGCAATACTCCATTAACTGCAGTGCTAGGAATATAATGATAATTCTAATTACAGGATTAGAATGTGGTAAGATGCAAAACAGGAATGTTATTACATTTTTCTTCTGGTAGAAATTAGCTGACTGAAGCCAAGGTTTGTGTTTCTTTTTCTCTATTTTATTTATCTCAAAACAGTGTATTTACCTGAAAGACAACGAGAATGCAGCGTATGATACAGGTGTCTCCATTAACCATGGCCTTCTCCATAATGTCACAAATACTGCTAAGATGGTGTGCTTCAATTGGATGCTGCTTGCCCAAGACACTTGTGATTGGAAGATTGGGGTTGGTAGCAAGAAGATTGAGTTGGTGTATGCACATCGCACCAACATGGTGCAATAATTGGTTTATAACCTCATTCGTGGTTATAGCCTCTTCTAGAAGATGAAAAGGAAAGTCAGTGAGGAAAGACATCTCTGGGTGGCCACCAAGGAACATACCTCTGACTTGCAAAAGGTGCACGCACACCAGAAGAGACTATCTTGCCTCCAATCTCTCCCACTACTGCTGGAGAACCCTTTTCCCTGCCACAGAATGCTGGGGTGAAAACACCTGGGAATTTCCATTTTTTTAAAGAGCATAAGTAGCTACCACTTCTTGAGTCCTTTCTATATGCTAGACAATGGGCTGAATGCTTTACATGCTTTACCTTACAATATCATTATCAACTTAGACTATTTTAGCCCTGTTTTGTAGAGGAGTGACTCAAGAATTAGAGAGGTTCAGTAACTCGCCCTAGGTCACACAGCTACTAAGTGGTAGAGCTGGGATTTGAATTCAAGCCATCTCAGCTCAGATCCCATGGTGGTAACTATTCTAGAAAAATCTCTTCATCTTCTATGCCTCCTCTCTGGTAACACCCACCACCCTCTCCAGCCGAGAGATATCTCCTCCCATGGTACCTCAAATATTTTACACATTTTGATCTCATTTAGTTACCACAGCCTAGACAGACATCAGTTCAACCTTGGTTAAAGAGAATTGACAAGCATCCTCTTATATAACAATAAATGCCTCATGATAGTTATAGACATTCAGGGAATGGAGGTGAAAATAATCTAAACAGGCAAAGTACAGGAAAAAAAGATTGTTTTTTCCCTTAAACCAGCTGAAATGAACTGCATAAAAGAAACAAGAAAGTAGGTAACCTTGGAGAGTCAGGCTTGGGTGGGGTGACCTTAGAGCTGCAAAAGGATTGTGGGCACCGTGAGCTATGAGGAAAGGACTCAAGGAAAACCTATCAGAAGGTAAACCCTGCCAAAACTAAACTTTTCAATTGCATATTAACCCTAAGGCCTGGCTGGGTCCCCCTCTCTTCTGTGCCTTTATGAGTCCTTGATCTCACAACAACAGAATTCAGGTTAGTATTGTTTGTCTTCACCGAACACTTTTTGAAAGGTAGCTTTGGGATCTACCCAAATAACTGAGGTCTTTAAATTTCATTCTGAGTTAGATGGGAAGCCAGTGGAGGTGTCTGAGCAGAAGAGTGACAGATCTGACTATGTATATTGTAAAAGACTCTGGCTGCTGTGTGGAGGTAAGCCTAAGCAGGGTGGAGGAGGGCGACTGCAGGGGAAATAGGAAGACCAGTGAGGGGGCTACTATGATAATCTGGGTGAAGATGATGGCCTAGACTAGAGTTGTAGCAGCAGAGATAGAGGGAAATGGTTAGACTTGGAATACATCTTGAAGATGGGAGCTGACAGGATTTGCTGATGTCCATTTGGATGTGGGGTATTAGAGAAAGAAAGTCAAAGATAACTGTAATTTTTTGGTCTGAGCATATGAAAGAATAGTGATCCATACACTGGAATATGGAGGACTCGGTAGGTGTAGATTTGTAGGGGGGAGATACAGGGAGTTTGTTTTTGACATGTTAAGTTGAAGATGTTAGATATCCAAGTAGAGACAAATACATAGACTGGAGTTGAAGCAAGAGGCTTGGAGATAATAATTAGGGAGTCACAATATATAAATTTCTTCTTTTTTGCTGTTTTACAAGATACAATTTACACATACCATGAAGTTCACCCATTCTAAGTGCACAAAACAATGTTTTTTAGTAAATTTATACAAATACCAAAATCAAGAGTGACAGCAGAGAAATTATTACTGATCCTATAAAAATTAAACTAATTATAATACTAGGAGCAACTTTATGCCAACAAATAAGAAAACTCAGGGCTTCCCTGGTGGTGCAGTGGTTGAGAGTCCGCCTGCCGATGCAGGGGACATAGGTTCGTGCCCCAGTCCGGGAATATCCCACATGCCGCGGAGCGGCTGGGCCCGTGAGCCATGGCCACTGAGCCTGCCCGTCTGGAGCCTGTGCTCGGCAACGGGAGAGGCTGCGGCAGTGAGAGGCCCGCGTACCGCAAAATAAAAAAGAAAAAAAAAAAGAAAAAGAAAAAAAAGAAAACTTAGATAAAATGCACAAATTTCTAGAAAGACACAACTACCAAGACAAACACAAGAAGAAACAGAAAATCTAATAGATAATTCCAAAGTCTCAAAGTATCACCTCCTCCAAAATATTAATTACTGTGGTAATTAACATATGTCTCTGATGTTTTTCCTTCCAGGAGGTGGAGCTTAATTCCCCTTCCCATGAGTGTGGGCTTAATGTCTTGCTTCTAACAAATTGAATATGGAAGGGGAAGAAGCTTTCTTCACTCTGCAGTGAAGAAAGCTGGCATTTAAACCAAGTGATCAATTTTAATATCACTAGTAATAAGTCATGTTGCTATCATGTACCCTGTGATATGATGTAATGAGAAAAGCACTTCACCTCTGTGGTATTCTTCTCCCAAATCTATAACCTCAGTTTTAAAGGAGGAAACAACAGATGACCGCAAACTGAGGGAAATTCTACAAAATATCTGACTGGTATTCCTTAAAAGTGTCTTCTTCTATTTTTCAGATAGGATAACTCTATCCATCTATATCCAAGTTTGCTGATTATTTCTCCCACCATCTCAAATCTGCTATAGAGCTACTCCCGTGATTTTTTCTCTTCAGTCATTGAACTTTTCAAATCCAGAATTTCCAACTGGTTCTTTTGTCTTTTTTTTGTTTTTTAAATAAATTCTGTGTTGAAATTCTCTGTTTAATCATGGTCATCATACTTTTCTTTAATCTTTTAAACATGGTTTCCTTTAGTTCTTTGAATTTACTTCTAAAGGCTGCTTTGGAGTCTTCATCTGCTAAGTCTAATATCTGAGTTTTGCCTGCAGTGTTTAGCTACTGATTTCTCCTCCGCTCACTTTGTTTTCTTAAATTCTTATTTCTATTTTCGTTTTTACTTTCTTTCATTTGTTTATTTTTATTATTGTCATTTTTATTTTTAAGCCTGCCTTCCTAGTGGTTACCTTGTCTGAGTCAGAGGTTGTGCTCAAACACCCTGAGCCAGTAATACTTCCACCCTGGATGGAGCCACGTTTTCTGGGAGAAGCACATCAAAGTTTAGGCAGTTTTAAACTATTCTGTGCTTTTCACCTTCTGTGGGCCCTCTCAAATCTCTGCATGTGTATGCAGGCTCATTTTCAGCCAGGCTTGTGTGAACAGCTTGGGCCTTCTCTGGCTTCTTCTCTGCAGATGTTTGGGGAGCTTACAAAGGCCCTTTGTAGCTTTCTCACTACCCACATCTCACTAGTAAATTTCTGGCTAGTTTGCTGGTTCGATGCTTGCCCTAACCAGGACCACAACCTCAGGCTAGCTAAGCCACTGGTTGTTGCTGTTTGTTTGCCACCAAGACCACTACTGTTACGGACATTGCTGCTGTGTGTGAGTTTTTTTCCATGCTCTGCTCCAAATCAGTCAGCCCCTTCTGGCAGCCAAGCTGCTGGCTTCCATGATCTGCCCCACCCTGATGGAATTACTGCACTGACCGAGCTTAAGGTAGGGGACAGGAGTGTCCGCAGCTAAGAACATCACAGACTTCTACTGTTCTTAGCCAAAGTTCAGTAGGTTTTTTTTTTATGAATACCGCATCTCAATTTGGTATATGCCTTTGGTCAACTTCCAGAGCCTAGAAATAGTTAATTTTTTTTTAGTTGGCATTTTAACTTTATAGAAATAGTTATTTTTGGTAATTCAGTCCATTTTATCAACGCTTTATCAGGAGAGGATTTGCTGAGCTACTCACTACACCATATATACCACTATAGTTGACTTTGAAGTCAAAAGATTTTACGTTAATATTAACTTATATTAAGAATCTTAATATTAACAAATATAAAGGTCCTTTACCAGATAGTCTACCAAAATTGTAAGTCTGTGTATAAGTAAGTTGTTATTAATACAAAACATTATAACAGCATATATAATCCCACACCAAGTACAAATAAAGAACGAACTTCTGTCCCAAAGTTCTGACAATTTCAGAAGGGACATAACAATTTTCCTTTAAAAAAGTCTGTGGACCACCTCAAAAGCTCTATTTATTTACACACGTATTTACTTAATCATAAACCCATCAGATAATAAGAATTCTAGGTTTCTAAATTCAAAGAGGGAAGGCTGTTGACACATTTTGCTGCTTGGGCTATGTTGCCACTTACTAATGCTGCTGTACTCTCTCCTATTTCATGGGGGAAAAATCTCTTCCTGTAGGACTATGAGTGCACCTTACCTTTGGGCTCAGTGATGATATGGCTGACTCCAAGTCTCTGACAGACGTAATGGAAGGCCTGATTCCCAGGATTACACCATTGATCGATATAGTCATTCGAGCATGTCCATAGCATGTTGTTCACTGTATCGTAACAGGCACCTGCAAAAAGAACATCCTTTATTCAACTATCATACCATTGACTGCTTGATACATACTTCTCATAAGCAGTGCTAAAGAATGAAAGGGCAAGGATTCTCCCCAGTGCTGGCAAGCCACATCCCACATCCCCCCAATGCTGGCAAAGCATTAGATTGGGGCTCAGTAGGAAGGCAGGATTCAATGTCTACTCGGCTTAACTCGTATGTGAGAATGGAATAAGCCTCATGGAATAGAAAGTTTTTAGTAACTGACTTACATGTGACCTTTTTAATTCCAAAAAGGATTTAAGTGGCTTACAGTAAAACCCAGGTACAACAGGACTAATTAACATTAACACACAGTAAAAGCCTTAGTAACTGAGCCCAAAACTTAGATATGAGCTCCCTAGGTGCCAAGGCAAAGAGAAAATCCAATGCGCTAACATAATGCTCATTTTCTAACAATAAGAAGTATACTAATCCCTCAAGGGAAATAAACCTCTTTAATGGCATAAACTTCAAGAAGAATTTGTTATAGACAACATTACACAACCTAATGGACAGTATCTTCAATAGTAATTTATGCAGAGGAATTTCACATATGACAATTTCTTATACTAATCCTCACAATTAAAGAGTAGCATAAAAAAATTCTTTCAAGGAAACTAGAATACCATAGAGAACTAGCAAGAGTTTTTAAGAGAAATTGCTTAAATTTTGAATTTTCCAAGGAAAATAAATGTGGGCATTTATTTCTTACCCAATCCTGGTACAAGAGCACCACGCCCCAATGAGCTTCCAGCAGCATCTATGAGATCGGCACGACTTGTGAATTGACCATCCGAAATATTATACACCAAGCTAGAAGCTAGGACTTCAGAAACAAATATTAAGCTGTTTAATAAGCCTTAAGATGATGGTTAGCTTAAACTTTAGCCTCTTAACAAGACTTTATAAAAATCACATCTTGGGCTTCCCTGGTGGTGCAGTGGTTGGGAGTCCGCCTGCAGATGCAGGGGACGCGGGTTCGTGCCCCGGTCCAGGAGGATCCCACGTGCCGCGGAGCGGCTGTGCCCGTGGGCCATGGCTGCTGGGCCTGCGCGTCCGGAGCCTGCTGTTCCACAACGGGAGAGGCCACAGCGGTGAGAGGCCCGCCAAAAAAAAAAAAAAAAATTCACATCTTTTTTGGTTGTCTATCAGTGGTAACAATGAGGAGACAAAAGACACACATTAAGACCACAAAAAGAAAACTGTCATAAAGCCTTTTCCAATACGGTGAACCATATTTTTGAAAGTGTTTTTAAAATGGCAACTTTTACATACAGGTTTTTTTCAAGATAGATTGTCAAAAGGGTAATTGCAAACGGGGTTATGATTATTAACATCACAAGGTAACAATATTTACAAGAAATATTTACAATATTTACATATATTTGGTGCTTAAAACAGGTTAGTGGATGTTTAGTTGCTATCCTTCCAAGCCCTGGCTCTAAAACTTGGAAACACTTCAGCCTTTTCCCTTAACACAGGGAAGTGTAGTGATGACAAGCATGAGCTTTAGGATTCTGAATTTGAATTCCAGCTCTACCACTTCTGTGTGACCCTGGGAAATTTATCGAACCTCTCAGTTTCCCCATGTGTAAAGTGGAGATAATAAAAGTTACCTACTTTATACAGTTATTGTGAAGATTAAATGAGTTTAAATATATCAAGGATCTGCTTTTTTTTTTTTTTTCCTGAGAAGGTTTTATCGTGGCTGCTGCTTTCCTCATGGCGGCCAGGACACTCCTCAGCTCCTCTTGCTTCCTCTTGGCACAGATGTATGTCCCCACCCTTTTCTGGATGAACTTGAGGGCCTGCTTGTTCTTGGAGACCCTGGCATGCTACTCCATGGCATGCAGCTCCTAAGGGGCAAAGCCACACACCTTTTGGATCACATCTTGCAGGGCCGTGCCTCAGCTTGCTCATGTTCTTGGTCACCTGGTGGCCCTTGTTGAGGCCCACGGCCATGGGGCAGCAAGAAGCCATGGCGGCTGCTCTTCAATGGCTGCCATGGCAGAAGGGCCTAGCTGCTATTATTGATATAACTTTCTTCCCCACTTTCCAACAGAAAATTCTAGCACTGTCTCTCAAGTTCCTTTTTCTTATTCCCATCACCCTAGTAATCCGGATTCTCATCACGCCTGACTTGAGCTATGATCTAAACTGTACTCTTTGTTTCTTTTCTATTGTTCTATCCTGCACACCAAAAAATGGTCTTCTCCAAATCTCTTTTTCATTGTATTTACCATGCATATGCCTTTCCCCTATGTGGCCACTTATATGAATAATAGCCATTTTTCATGACTTAAACTCAAAACTTCATGAAATCTCTCCCCTCTACCCCACTCAACAATGATCCTTTCTTCCTCTGATTCTGCAGCACTTACATCTGCTCCCCATGGTTCAGGCAGTGATACAGCATTGTATATCATTTTCTAGTTGTTTCACACACCTGCATCATTTCTCCCAACCAGACTATGAGCTCCTCAAGGCAAGCACCACTTTTCCCACTCACTGAGTAGCCACCACAGTGATCAATGTGGAACAGGACATAGAAGAAATTTAAGCATTTATTTATTTGTTGGTCTAAAATAGAATCACTGGGTAAGCTATATCCTCATGAAAAAAATGGCACCGTGAAGGCCTGTTTTAATCAAATGGGGCTAATCTCAGGTGAGTGGAAAAAACCATGCCAAAAAGACTAAAAAAGAGTTTCAGATGATTAATGGTGAATAAAAAGACAAATAACCCAATTTTAAAATGGACAAAGGATTTGAATAGGTATTTCTCCAAAGAACATATACAAATGGTCAATCAGCACAAGAAAAGATGTTCAACATCATTAGTTGTTAGGGAAATGCAAATCAAAACCACAATGAGATACCACTTCATACCCACTATGGAGTACAGCTATTAAAAAAAAAAAAGAAAAATAACAAATGTCAGAGAGGATGTGGAAAAATTGGAGCCATTGCTAATGAGACTCTAAAATGGTACGGCCGTTCTGGAAAACAGTTTAGCAGTCCCTCCAAAGCGTAAACATACAGGTACCACATGACCCAGAATTCTACTCCTACACATATACCCAAGAGAAATGACAACATGTCTACGCAAAAACTTGTACATGAATGTTTATAGCAGCATTATTCAAAACAGTCAAAAAGCAGAAACAACTCAAATGTCAATGGATTATATTCATACAATCAAGTATGATTTGGCCATAAAAAGAAACGAAGTAATGATTTGTGCTACAACATGGGTGAACCTTGGAAACATTACGCTTAAAAAAAAAAAAAAAAAAGCCAGTCACAAAAGCACATATATTGTATAATTCCATATATTTGAAAAGTCCAGAATAGGTAAATCCATAGAGTCAGAAAGTAGATTGGTGGATGCCAGGGGCTGGGGAAAGGGGGGGATAAAGGGACTGACTGCTAATGGGTATGGGGTATCTTTTTAGAGTGATGGAAATGTTCTAGAATTAGATTGTGGTGATGGCTGGACAACTCTGAATATATTAAAAACCACTGAACTGCATACTTTAAAGGGGTAAATTTTATGGTATGTAAGTTATAACTCAATAAAGCTGTTTTTTGTTTTTGAAGTGAGTAGTAAATTTACATCATTTACCCGAGGGCTAAAGGAGGCATCCTGGTCACATATTAGAGAAAACAGGCTGTTGAGAAAAAGTCTAACCCATTTGATTCTAAAAGCAAAAAAGACTTCCCTGGTGGCGCAATGGTTAAGACTCTGCGCTCCCAATGCAGGGGGCCCAGGTTCCATCCCTGGTCAGGGAACTAGATGCTGTATGCATGTCGCAACTAAGAATTCGCATGCCACAACTAAGGAGCTGACGAGCTGCAACTCAGAAGCCTGCGAGCACAACTAAGGAGCCCGCCTGCTGCAACTAAGGACCCTATGTGCCGCAACTAAGAAGCCAGCGAGCCGCAACTAAGGAGCCCACTGGCTGCAACTAAGGGTCCTGCTGGCCGCAACTAAGGAGCCAGCCAGCGGCAACTAAGGAGCCTGCAAGCTGCAACCAAGGAGCACGCCTGCTGCAACCAAGACCTGGTGCAACCAAATAAAGAAAATAAATATTTAAATAAATTTTTAAAAAGTAGAGACAAAACAGTTTTGGAGTTGTTATCAGTATCTAAATCCCAAACACGTGCACTACTTGAAATGGCCTAAAAGTTAAGTTGATACTAGATAAATGGTTTTATTTAAGCTGTTGAGGTTAAATTTATATCTGCAGGTTAAAGTTTGGGTAAGAAATGCTTTTTTAAACATCTAAATGTGAAATATAATCCTTCAATGGAATTATGGGGAGGGGGAAGGGTAAGCTGTGACAAAGCGAGAGAGAGGCATGGACATATATACACTACCAAACGTAAAATAGATAGCTAGTGGGAAGCAGCCGCATAGCACAGGGAGATCAGCTCGGTGCTTTGTGACCACCTAGAGGGGTGGGATAGGGAGGGTGGGAGGGAGGGAGACGCAAGAGGGAAGAGATATGGGAACATATGTATATGTATAACTGATTCACTTTGTTATAAAGCAGAAACTAACATACCATTGTAAAGCAATTATACTCCAATAAAGATGTAAAAAAAAAAGCAAATTATTTTTAAAAGACAGAATATGAAATTTTGGAAAATGAAAATAAGTAAACTGATTTTAAAACATTTTAATTTTATGTGCCTAAACAAACTTTAAGGAAAAAAGGAATGTTAAAAAAAAAGGTGTTACCATATATAAAAGGAATATTTGGGGTTTGTTTTTGTTTTTAGAAATACTCTAACATACTTTATTGCATATAATCACCAAACAATGATGTGAGATACTATTAGCCTTTTATTTTTTCAGATGGGAAAACTGAGGCTCAGAGGGGTTAAATGAGGTCCCTAAGGTAAGAAAGACAGAAAATGGCAATGTAAAAGGAACATTTTTTTATTCTATATTATTTTCTCTTTTTTTTAATTGATTTATTTTTATTTTATTTATTTATTTATTTTTTGGCTGACTTGGATCTTTGCTACTGCCCAAGGGCTCTTCTCTGGTTGCGGAGAGCAGGGGCTACTCTTCATTGCAGTGTGAAGCCTTCTCATTGTGGTGGCTTCTCTTGTTATAAAGCATGGGCTCTAGGCACATGGGCTTCAGTACTTGTGGCACACGGGCTCAGTAGTTGTGGCTCACAGGCTCTAGAGCACAGGCTCAGTAGTTGTGGCGCACGGGCTTAGGTGCTCCGTGGCATGTAGGATCTTCCCAGACCAGGGTTTGAACCTGTGTCCCCTACATTGGCAGGCGGATTCTTAACCACTGCACCACCAGGGAAGCCCTATATTATTTTCAATTTAACTATTTGTCCACTCTGAAGCCAAAATCACATTGCTTTAATTACTATAGTATGCCTCCCTCTTTCATAAAAATATATGTACACTTATATCCCCATATCCCCTCCCTCTTGCGTCTCCCTCCCACCCTCCCTATCCCACCCCTCTAGGTGGTCACAAAGCACCGAGCTGATCTCCCTGTGCTATGCGGCGGCATACGTATAGCTGATTCACTCTGTTATACAGCAGAAACTAACACAACATTGTAAAGCAATTATACTCCAATAAAGATGTTAAAAAAAAAGAAATACATAAAAAATATATACATGTACACTTAACACACTTAACAGTAATGAATTTTTGCATATATTATTTTGTATCATATACATTTTTATGTGTCCTAAAATGGAGGTATTTCACAGACGTATTTTCATAGCTCTCCAGTGGGTAGAGTTCTTGCAGTGTCAGTAAATAAAGTGGCAACAGATTATTTCCTAAAATCTTCCTGACCTCATTATTATTTCTAGTAATTTTACAGGACAATAGTTTTCAGAAGTGTACTATTATACCACTTTCAAAAATTCTATTTTTAATTCCTCCTAGCCTATAACTATACTGATAAGGTTTTTTGTTGTTATCAAAGAGCATCTGTAATCAGAGCAAGTGTAAAATCACTATTAGGAAAAACCTTAAATTTCAAAGTTAGGGACAAATTGGGAAAAGAGCCACAAATAAAGTTCACTTACTTTTTAAAGATGACAAACCACTTGTTCCACCAAAAAGAGACCGGGTAGCAGAGCTGCCTGATCCCCCTGGAGGTGGGACCAGCATCACCAAGTATGTACCACAGGTGTAAATGGGCGTCTTCCGAAGCATTTTTAGAGGAAGGCCACAGCTAGTATTCGCTGGTAAAAAGGAATGAAAATGGTGAGCAGAAATAGTTGACACACAGATTAATTTGACTACCAAGCCAAATTAGAGTATAACAAAGGGGCCCCCAATTCTAACAATAATATACTCAGACTCAAAATACAGAGCAAGAAATAATAAGCTAAGGGCAAAATAATGATCTTCTGTCTCCACAGCCTGGTCCCAAGCCTCCTGGTTACATGACCTGAACATTTCTCAAAGGTGTTCCCAGTATTCAATATGTCCTTATGTCTTTTAAAAATCTTTCAATGGACTTGAGGACACGGGGAAGGGGAAGGGTAAGCTGGAACAAAGTGAGAGAGTGGTATGGACATATATACACCACCAAGTGTAAAATCGATAGCTAGTGGGAAGCAGCACATAGCACAGGGAGATCAGCTCGGTGCTTTGTGACCACCTAGAGGGGTGGGAGGGAGACGCAAGAAGGAAGAGATATGGGGATATATGTATATGTATGGCTGATTCACTTTGTTATAACGCAGAAACTAACACACCATTGTAGAGCAATTATACTCCAATAAAGATGTTAAAATAAATAAATAAATAACATAAAGATCTTTCAAAAGAATGAACCCTCACATGGACTAAATCTCAAAATAAAAGAAGAATCCTACTGTTTATGTTTCCCCCTAGGAAACTGTGCTCCAGTAGAGATCTTTTCATTTTATATAGAACAAATTATTAACAGGTTTGTGATATTAAATTTATTATAAACAGCTCTGAACATGGAATCTACTAGAAATTTCAACCCATAACTAGTTAATAAAAGCTTTCACAATGTCTATCACAAAATAACTTTATGTCCACAGAATTTATAACCCATGATGTATTTTCTTTTTTTTAGGGTCAGTGACATAAACTATCATTAGGAAAATAATTATTGTATCTAATCAAGAGGTATAAAATGTACTTTAATTTCCCTTACTCACTGGCAGATCTGAAAATGTAGGGTGAATTTAACGATTTTCTATATATTAGTCCAGTGAAGATTGACGATGGCAACAGAAAGAGTGCTTTACCTAGGAAGCTGTCAAGGTATAAAATATGACTGCCTACATAGACATAAAATTATCTTTAGATGGTTTAGATTAGAAAAATTAGACAAGTGAAACCGAATCTGTCATTTGCTTTGAATGCCTGTGGTTCTAAAAAGCTCCATTTTTTAAACTTCCAAGCCGCCAACAAGTATATTTTTCATTTAGGACATAAATCCAGTAGCATAAATTTCCATAAGTAAGAAACCCAAAAGGGGCAACAACTGAAAAACTAGCAACTTTGTGAGCATAACCACACAAAGAGCATAACCACACAATCGTGGTTTTCACCAAGATGTTTTTAATATACATACTCTTATTAACATGGTAATAGGTATTAGTTTATCACAGAATTAAAAATCCTAGACCCGCTGAATGTTGAATTAATTGTCAAAAGTTCACTTAGCCTATAACTGGTGAATTTTTATGTAGCAACCTCAGGTTAAATGAATACATAGAGAATGTGCATAAAAGTATGAGCGAAATCACATGTTTAGAGTTACAGATACCAGTTTTCACAGGATTCTAAATATACCCTTGCCTTCTGAGTCCACTTTCTGATATCACCCATGTTTTCTTATGTAACAAACATCCTTTTAGTATTTCTATTGTGCAGGCTAGTATTCAATTTTCTCCCAAGGGACAAATCCAGATCAAGCCTTCAGCTTGTCAGGAAAATGTTTATTTAGGTAATAGGACTGTCCTCTACAAACTATTTCCTATAATTCAAATTATCCACATACCCAAGTTATAACAACTATTAATAAATTCCCTACTTGCATTTGATACAATGGAGACCTGTGGAAATAACATACTATCCTTAAATTCTAATACGGACTAATAAGTATTTAAAATTTGATAGTCTCACAATGAATTAATCACAAATATTTTCTCTTCCTAACATTTCAATATATAAAAGGATTAAAGCATAAAACTGCATTAAGTTCATTAAACATATATTAATTCAGATTCATTTTTCTATACATGGCTCTTTTTCTAGCCTGATCTTTTACTACAGGTCATGATTTGTTATAAATTCATGTAGTTGGTATGTAATATGAAAACTCCTCAAGAATAATGGTTCTTGACTTTGGGGGGGTCATAAATGGCCTTGAACATCTGATAAAAATTACGATGATACATATGTTATTTAAAACTTTGGGAGAGCATATTTATGAACCTCTGAAAGGCTTATCCCCATGAAGAATTTCTGCTTTAAAAGTACAGAACAGTGTGTTTAGAAGGCTACCTTTTATTGAGAAAAGAAGGACAATAAAAATACATAAATTTGTCTTTCTAAATTAATTTAATTTCTCTTTGCATTAAAAAACTCTGACAGGATAAACAAAAACTAATAAATAGAGCTACCTATAGGGGGTAGGGTGGGGCAAATACTGAATATACCAGGACACGAGAGTAAGATTTCTCTGCATATACCTTTTATATTGTTTTCACTTTCAAACTCTGTAAACATACTATTTTCAAATATTAAAGTGCAAACACTAAATGCCAAATTCCAGAAAAAGCAACCTCTGTTGTGGAAGATTTGCCTCTCATTTTCTTGGTCAAGAATGTATTTAGAAAAACTAAAAATAGAACTACCATATGACCCAGCAATCCCACTACTGGGCATATACCCTGTGAAAACCATAATTCAAAAAGAATCATGTACCACAATATTCATTGCAGCACTATTTACAATAGCCAGGACGTGGAAGCAACCTAAGTGTCCAGCAACAGATGAATGGATAAAGAAGATGTGGCACATATATACAATGGAATATTACTTGGCCATAAAAAGAAATAAAATTGAACTATTTGTAGTGAGGTGGGTGGACCTAGAGTCTGTCATACAGAGTGAAGTAAGTCAGAAAGAGAAAAACAAATACCGTATGCTAACACATATATATGGAGTCAAAAAAAAATGGTTCTGATGAACCTAGGGGCAGGACAGGAATAAAGACGCAGATGTAGAGAATGGACTTAAGGACACGGGGGAGGAGGGAAGGATAAGCTGGGATGAAGTGTGAGAGTGGCATTGACATATATACACTACCAAACATAAAATAGATAGCTAGTGGGAAGCAGCTGCATAGCACAGGGAGATCAGTTCGGTGTTTTGTGACCACCTAGAGGGGTGGGATAGGGAGGGTGGGAGGGAGATGCAAGAGGGAGGGGATATGGGGATATATGTATACATATAGCTGACTCACTTTGTTACACAGCAGAAACTAACACAACATTGTAAAACAATTACATTCCAATAAAGATGTTAAAAAAAGAATGTATTTAGTGAAGATGATGCTAAATGAGTTTTTTACATTCATGAAGCAGATGCTAAATGTGAAAACAGTTTATACTAACAGTAATGATAAGGTATTTACCATTAAACACAGAGCTGCTTTGAATTATTACAGATTCATGCTAATTCATGTCCACAGCCAACAGTATGTATTAGCTTGGAATTAAAAAAAATGAAAAATGACTGGAAGGACATTAAAAACGGTGAACTACGTAAAGCAAAGTGCTTTGTATGGCACACTGTAAATGCTCAATAACAAGTATTGCCTGAATTCCACAGGCAGCATGCACTAATCACAAGCTGAATGTACCAAGCCATGAAAAGGCATGGAGGAATCTTAAAGGCATATTACTAAGTGAGAGAAGCCAATATGAAAAGGCTACATTCTGTATAAATCCAATTACATGACATTCTGGAAAAGGCAAAACTATGAAGACAATAAAAAGATCAGTGGTGGCCAGGGCTTGGGGGGTAGGGAGGGATGAACAGGTAGAGCACAGAGGATTTTTAAGGCAATAAAAGCACTGTATATGATGCCATAATAATGCACACATGTCATTATGCATTTGTCCAAACACACAGAATGTACAAGACCAAGAGTGAACCCTAAGGTGAACTATGGACTCTGGGTGATTATGATGTGTCAGGGTGGGTTCATCAGTTGTAACAAACGGACCACTCTGGTGGGGATGTTGATAATAAGGGAGGCTGTGCATGTGTGGGGGCAGGAGGTAGACGAGAAATCTGCACCTTCCTTTACTTTTGCTACGAACCTAAAACTGTTCTAAAAAATAAGGTCTTAAAAATATATATAGCTGAAAAAGCGAAGGGCAGCCTACCTGCCTGGTCCTCTTTCAGGGTGTTGGAGATGGTGGAGCCGGTAAGGGCAGCCAGCGTTGCGGATGGCGAGGCTCGGTAGCGTGAAAGTCTGCTCAGAAGCATCTCATTAATGCTTTTTGCAGATTCGCCCTCTTTTCTCATTAGAATTGTGCGTTCCTGAAGCGGGTTGGCTACAAATACACCATTTTCAACCTAATATTTAAAGAAAAAGAGGTCCTTAAATGATATCTGTTTCCATTCATTTAGCAAATTTTTACTTGAGAAGTGTATTATTGTCATCTGGTTACTCAAAAACATTTCCCAAAATTGTACCTGAGTAGGTGTATACCTCAAAACCTAACTGCTCTACAGAAACTGAGAACAAAAGGAAGGCTACAAGAAGTTTGAGAGCTTTCATTTTTCATAATAGCCCAGATTTTAAAAGTAATGAGCTAAGTTTAATAGGTTCTATGGAAGGCTGTTGATTAAAATTCCTTATATTGAATTCCACAGGCAGCTCTCACTAATTACAAACTTCTGACAGGTACAAGTAAGATGAGAGGAAAACAAGTCAATCAGATCTTGATTTACCACTAAGTACAACTATGAGGATAATGTCTTCTTGAAATATAATTGGCTAAAATCCAAACTCTGTATTAACAGCAGTCAACACTAGCCCCAGCTGCTTGGGTATTGGCAGAGCAATCGTGGAGAAAGGCAGACTTTGTCTGCTAAAAATATACGCCAGCTTCAACTGGATCCTTGCTGGTACTTGGCAGTTCTTCCTTCATCACTTGATTATTCCCCAGAAAAATCTCTGGAGTGGTGATTCCAAAATTCCTTCACCAAATTTTGAGCTTGGCTTTAAGCAGACCACCTGGCTTTCTTTATTGCTAAAAAGATCCAGACCACTTACTGTAAGCTGCTCCCACTCAAGAATCTTTGTATTCAGCCTCATTTATTCCTTTCCTCTTTTTTGTTTTTGCAGTACGCGGGCCTCCCACTGTTGTGGCCTCTCCCGTTGCGGAGCACAGGCTCCGGACGCACAGGCCCAGCGGCCATGGCTCACGGGCCCAGCCGCTCCGCGGCATGTGGGATCTTCCTGGACCCGGGCACGAACCGGTGTCCCCTGCATCAGCAGGCGGACTCTCAACCACTGCACCACCAGGGAAGCCCTATTCCTTTCCTCTTAACCCAGAGGAAGAAGCACTTCACCTCATGTTATTTAAGGAAGAAGCACTCTGCCTCCTCTCTAACTGCTCCCTCAGTTATCTCCCATCTGCCCCTTCACGCTCAAGGTCTCCCTCTCTGATTTCCTGGTGTCAGGCATTCACAGGCCTCCGGGATCTTAAACAAAACCTTGGTGGCCCATTGCAATACCATCCCTCTTCACCACTCCCACTCACTATCAAATGTCCCAAATGTATCTCA
Source organism: Lagenorhynchus albirostris (assembly GCF_949774975.1). Classification (NCBI taxonomy): domain Eukaryota; kingdom Metazoa; phylum Chordata; class Mammalia; order Artiodactyla; family Delphinidae; genus Lagenorhynchus; species Lagenorhynchus albirostris. The sequence continues at coordinate 72,878,301 of NC_083108.1, forward strand.
TGCAGCCTCTGTACCCACTGCCCCCTCCAGACCCAGGCTCCTGGATCTGGCTGCAGTCTCAGAAACAGATGCCACTAGCGAAGGTGGGCAGGACTAGAGATAAGAGAGAACAGGAGTATAAAGCGGCAAGGCTTCCAGAAGCAAATAAAAAAACAAAAAAGAAGTACAAAGTGAAAGGGTGGTAGCAGAGAAGAGGCAAGAGAAAGAGAGCAAATTGAGGAGCACAGCCAGGCGAGGTTCCCGGAAGGGCTGGACCTGGTGGGGGGAGGCTTTTACAAGACATTCACAAATGGTAAGGGAATGAGTTTCTTAGAGAGTTCGAAATGCTGTTTCTATTTCCTCCCCTCTGCTTTTTAACACTTTGCAGCTACTTAACTCAGCTCCCTCTAACAAGTGGACATTCTTGATGGGCCGAGAGTAACCTAGAACCAAAATCAACCTTTTTCTTGACTTCCGTGTAGGTTGTGCCACGGTTGCCAGAACTCTTAAGGTTGTCCTTCCTCAGTCTCAGTGGTAGAACACAATCCCAGTTTGTTTCTTTTTAACATGAACACTTACCTATGTGTAAGGGACTCTTCTAATGAGCAAAGCCAAGATAGTTCCTGCCCTCCTTGTTCTCCTCTTATTTGCTGGTTCCCATCTCCACTTACCTAAATGGGAGTTTGCTTAGAGTTAGACCCAGCCTCTGGTGTCTAAGACCTCTGCCTGAAACATTCTGTCCCTAGATCCTCCTATGTGTGGCTGGTTCCTTCCCATCATTCGGGTCTCAGGTAAAATGTCACCGCCTCAAAGAGGCCTCCTATGATTACCAATCTAAAGAGGAATCTCCTCCATCCACCCACCCACCCCCCACAAGCCAGAGCACATCACCCAGTTTTATCTGCACAGCATTTACCATTCTCTGAAATTATTTTACTCATTAATTCATTGATTGTTTGACCTTCTACCTTCCCCGCCCCAACTGAATACTGGCTCCCTGAGAGCCGGGATCCTGCCTGCCTTGTTCACCATAACATTTCTAGCACTCAGAGGCACGCAGTAAATACTCGAAGCTTTGCTGAGTAAACAAATCGGTGCCCTGGCCCAAATCCAATACCAGCTCTCCGAGGTGGCTCCCACGTTTCTATATACAGACCCAGCCTTGCTACTGAGATCTAGTGCCGCTTCTCCAACTGCCTCCCACTCCCCAGCATTTCGACTGCAGCAGCCTTCTGTCGCCTAAAATTTAACACGTCCACATCTTACCACGTCATTTTACACACACACACACCCCAGCTAGATTACCCTTTACCAAGTATAGCTCTAGTTATGTTGCACGACTCTAAATATGACCCTTCAAAGGCATCCAGATAAAAAGCAATCACTTGGCATTCAGAAGCATTACCCAGACTAGCCCTATGAGAAAGACAGTAGATAGCTTAAGAAAAAAAAATCGTATCATTGTGTTCAAGTACTTCGAAAATACTGAAAAGAAAACCTGATAAAGCGCCTGTGAGAAGCAAGGAGGACTGGGCTTTGGTGCCCAAGTGGTAAATCTGGGAACCTCTGTACTTAGCTAAGAAGCTCTTTGGGATGAAAAAGCTACTACTGATTTAGAAAGGAGGGGAAGAGCCTGGGAGGAGTAAGAAGCAGCACAGAGTTAGTAACGATGAGAAGCTTCCCTCTGGCTCCCTTCCTGGCCCAAGCACCTCAAGCCCGATGACCATCCAGCCTCTCAACTGGTCTCCCCATTTCCACTTTGGCCCCATATGCTTTACTCTCCACACACCAGCCATTTATTTACAAATGTAAATAAAACCATCTCCTTCCCTGTTTGAAACCCTGCAGCAGCTTCCCAACACACTTATAATAAAATCCAACCTACTGGTAAGGTCCACAGGGTCCAACATCCACTGACTTCCCCGGCTGGTCTGCCTCTGCTCCCCCTTTCTCACCACACTTTCAGCCACACTGCCTTCTGTCGCCCCTCCAAAATGCCTGTACGCTAGGCCTGTACTTGCTGATCCCTCTTCCTGGACTGGACTAGTTCTGGTTTGCCCGAGACTGTCCTGGTTTTAGCACTGAAAGTCCCATGTCCCAAGAAATCTCTCAGGCCCAGGCCAACGGGGATGGTTGGTTGCCCTCTCTGGAAGGATGGATGGCTGCTTCTCATCATTCTCGTCTCAGTTCAAATGTCCTTCCTCAGAATGGCCCTATCTGCCAGGCAAACTGGAGCGGCTCCCCACTTCCATGCCCCCTCACTCTCTATCGCATTATCCTGTTTTATTTTCTCCCCAGCATTTATCACTTGCTGAAATTATTTTGTTCTTGTTGTTTCCTTTCTTACTCATTCCCCACACTCTAATGTAAGCACCTTGAAAACAAAGGCTTATTACCCTGCTACCCAGACAAGGCACTGGATTAACACAGGAAGGATGAATGAAGGGCATCTCAGTCAGCCAGATCATAATTTAAAGGAAATAATAAACCCATCAGGTGAAGGGGGAGATGGACCTCTATGAACACATGAACACTCTATGACATAAATCACAGCAAGATCCTTTTTGACACACCTCCTAGAGAAATGGAAATAAAAACAAAAATAAACAAATGGGACCTAATGAAACTTCAAAGCTTTTGCGCAGCAAAGGAAACCATAAAGAAGACCAAAAGACAACCCTCAGAATGGGAGAGAATATTTGCAAATGAAGCAACTGACAAAGGATTAATCTCCAAAATTTATAAGCAGCTCATGCAGCTCAATAACAAAAAAACAAACAACCCAATCCAAAAATGGGCAGAAGACCTAAATAGACATTTCTCCAAAGAAGATATACAGACTGCCAATAAACACATGAAAGAATGCTCAACATCATTAATCATTAGAGAAATGAAAATCAAAACTACAATGAGATATCATCTCACACCAGTCAGAATGGCCATCATCAAAAACTCTAGAAGCAATAAATGCTGGAGACGGTGTGGAGAAAAGGGAACACTCTTGCACTGCTGGTGGGAATGTGAATTGGTACAGCCACTGTGGAGAACAGTATGGAGGTTCCTTAAAAAACTACAAATAGAACTACCATATGACCCAGCAATCCCACTACTGGGCATATACCCTGAGAAAACCATAATTCAAAAAGAGTCATGTACCAAAATGTTCATTGCAGCTCTATTTACAATATCCAGGACATGGAAGCAACCTAAGTGTCCATCATCTGCTGAATGGATAAAGAAGATGTGGCACATATATACAATGGAATATTACTCAGCCATAAAAAGAAATGAAATTGAGCTATTTGTAATGAGGTGGATAGACCTAGAGTCTGTCATACAGAGTGAAGTAAGTCAGAAAGAGAAAGACAAATACCATCTGCTAACACATATGTATGGAATTTAAGAAAAAAAATGTCATGAAGATCCTAGGGGTAAGACAGGAATAAAGACACAGACCTACTAGAGAATGGACTTGAGGATATGGGGAAGGGGAAGGGGAAGCTGTGACAAAGCGAGAGAGAGGCATGGACATATATACACTACCAAACATAAGGTAGATAGCTAGTGGGAAGCAGCCGCATAGCACAGGGAGATCAGCTCAGTGCTTTGTGACCACCTGGAGGGGCGGGATAGGGAGGGTGGGAGGGAGGGAGACTCAAGAGGGAAGAGATATGGGAACATATGTATATGTATAACTGATTCACTCTGTTATAAAGCAGAAACTAACACACCATTGTAAAGCAATTATACTCCAATAAAAACATAAAAGAAATAATAATAATAATTTAAGGTTTAAAAAGCAAAGTTAAAAATACTTCCATGTCCCCACAGTCTACTCCACTACCTCCCCGCTGATTTCTCTCCTTTTTTCATTGCAAACGTCTGGAGAGAATTATCTATTCTTCACCACCATCTTTTCCACCTCACTTCTCAGCCAGCTCCATCTGGCTTCCACCCCTTACCCTCCCCAACAGCTCTTGCTAAGGCTACCACCAATAGCCTCCATATTCTCCATTCAAAAGACCTCTTTCAGGCTCAATCTTGACTTCTGAACAGAATTCAATGCTGTTAATAACCAAGTTCTCCTTCTTATAAAAATTTATAAAACTTTATAAAAATTTAATTTTTTTAAAGTCTTTATTGAATTTGTTACAATATTGCTTCTGTTTTATGTTTTGGTTTTTTGGTCACGAAGGCATGTAGGATCTTAGCTCACCGACCAGGGATCGAACCCACATCCCCTGCATTGGAAGCCAAAGTCTTAACCACTGGACTGCCAGGGAAGTCCCCAAAATTTAACTTTTTATAGCCCCTTTTTAAACTTTTAAAACACATAGAAAGATGAATGGTGGAAAGCAATGCCTTCCCCACTACGTTCCCTCCTCAGACGCAACTAATGTTTCCAGTTTCTTGTGATGCTTCCACTCATTCAACAAGTATCTAGTAATCACCTATTGTGTGCCAGGCACATTGTTCTAGGTGCTGGGGACACAGCAGTCCATAAAAGAGAACAAAATCCCTGCCCTAGAGCTGACATTCTAGGCAAGGGAGACAGTCAATAAATAAGCAAATAAACTGGCAGTAATAAGAGCCACAAAGAAAAAGCAAGGTAAAAGGGATAAGGAGGGACAGGATTATATTTTACATAAAATAATTTATAAAGAATTGTCAGAAAGGTCTTTCTGATAAGGTGATATTTGAGCAGAGACCTAAAATAAGTGAGAACAAGCCATCTGGTTACCTGTGCGATGACAGCCCAGCACAAAGGTCCAGAGGGGGGAGCACATTCAGTGTGTTTGTATGTCAGCAAGGAGACCAGGTGTGGCTAGAGTTGGGTGAGAGGGGGCCCAAATCACACAGTACCTTTACAGAGGTGAATGGGATTTGGGAGACACTCTGAAGGTAAAGCAGACAGCATATGATGACTGGACATGGAATTTGGGAAGGAAAGAAAGAGGAATAGAGAGGGACACCAAGGACTTTGGCCAGCACTGAAAGGACACAGATGCCATGAACTGAAATGGGAAAGCCTGCAGGAGAAGCAGGTCTGGAGTAAAATCATGAGTTTGGTAGAGGGCATGTCTAGCGTGAGGGAACTATCAGACTTCCAACCGGAAAAGTCTCATATTCTGTGCATATACAAACACCCATCCACATCAATACGCATCTAGAGCTTCAGGGGACAGGTTTTGGCTGAGGAGCAAATTTGAGCATTATCTGTATAGAGGTGTGTTTCAAGCTACAAGATAGGATGAGATCAACAAGGGAGTAAGAGCAGATAGAGAGAAAGGGTCCTGGAAATAGGTCTTGGTGCCCGTGACTATTGAGAGGTAGGGAAGACAGGCTGGGCAGGAACAACCAGTGACAGGAGAAGTCCTATGGGTGTCCCAAAGTCCAAGTGAAAACCTTTTCAAGAATGGCGGAGGGGGTGAAGCCACGTTAAATACTGCTAAAAGGTCGAGTAAAAAGAAAACTGAGTTGCCCTTGAATTGACTATTGTAGAAGTCCCTGATGAACTCGGGAAGAGCTGTTTTGGTGGTGTGATGAGGATACAAAACTGATTGGAGCAGGTTCAAGAGAGAATGGGAGGAAAGAACACAGAACAGTAAAAATAAACTCTTTTAAGCATATTGCTGTAAATGGGAGCCAAAGAATAGGGGAGTGGAGGCGGGTGTGGGTCAAGGGAGTTGGTTTTGATTTTTCAAGGCTGGATATCCTCTCATGTATTTGTACGCTGTGGTGAGTGATCCACTGAGAGAGGAGAGCTGTTATCATAGGAGAAGGACAATTCCAGAGAGAATCCGCGCCTCCCCGCCAGCCACAACTTTTATCATACAGCAGGTAGTGATTACACACAGTGCTCTGAACCTAGCTTTTTGTAGTAAACAATATAACTTGGAAATTAATCTACTTCAATCGATGCAGATCTGCCCCATGCTTTTTAATGGCTACACAGTGTTCCCTTCTGTGAAAGTACCATAGGCAGAAAGCCAGATAGATATATATGTTTACCTTCCCAAGTCAGCATTTTATTTTATTTTTTAAATATATTTTTTGATGTGGGCCATTTTTTTAAAGTCTTTACGGAATTTATTACAACATTGCTTCTGTTTTATGTTTTTGCTTTTGTGGCCGCAAGGCATGTGGGATCTTAGCTCCCTGACCAGGGATTGAACCCGCACCCCCTGCACTGAAAGGCTAAGTCTTAACCACTGGACCACCAAGTCCCCCAAGTCAGCATTTTAGAAGCTGCTAAACTAGTGGCCGGTGATGCTTAAGAATTTTTTATCTTATGATGAAAAATTTCAAAAATGCAAAAATAGTGAATAGTATAGTGAACCTCCATATATCCATCATCCAGATTCAACTATTAACCAGATACGGCCAAATCTGTTTAACCCACCCATCTATTTTTGCTCAAGCATTTTAAAGCATATCCCAGACTTGGGACTGACATATACACACTACTATATATAAAATAGATAACTAATAAGGACCTACTGTATAGCACAGGGAACTCTACTCAATACTCTGTTATGGCCTATATGGGAAAAGAATCTAAAAAAGAGTGGATATATTTATATGTATAACTGATTCACTTTGCTGTACACCTGAAACTAACACAACACTGTAAATCTACTATACTCCAGTAAAAATTTTTAAAAATAAATAATGCATGTCCTAGACATCATGTAATTCCACTTCTGAATACTTCACTACACATCTCTAAAAATATGGACATTTTCTTATATAATCACAATGCCATCATCATATTTTAAAAAGAAGAATAGGGCTTCCCTGGTGGTGCAGTGGTTGAGAGTCCGCCTGCCGATGCAGGGGACACGGGTTCGTGCAGGAAGGGACACTACTACTACCTAGAGCTGAGGAACAAGTAATAAAAGGTTAACTATAAGTTACAAAGATATTCTCCTCCAAAGAGGAATTAAAATGAATGAAATAAATACATTAGGAAGAAGGAGGAAAGAAAGGCGGATGAACTGAGCCAAATGCTCATCTATCACAGCAAAAAACAAAAAAAACAACACACACACACACACACACACACACACAAAATATATAGGGTTAGTAAACCAAGAAACAGCAATATAAGCCTTTTACTTAGAAATATGAAAGCAGCCACCAGAAGAAGGAAAAGCTGACACCATTAAAGTAACTGTCTATAAGGAACATGCTAGGGATGGGGCAAGAGACTCTCACTTTTCATTATGAGCCTAGATGTGCTACCTCAAGTTTTAATCCATGTACATGTTTTTCTTTGATATAGATATTTTTTAATTTAACAAAAGCATATAAGGGAAAGGGGAATTCTTTGATGTTTTCCCATTATTCTTAGGACAAAGACCTAATAAATCTTTTAACTAGCTCGTTAGGTCTGTTTAAAAACAACTTTTTAAAAAAGGCATTTCTAACAATTTAATTATGAACGCATCTTCTAGTAGTACAATCTCTAGCAGATCAATTCAAAGACTCACTCTGGCTAAGACATTTTATAAGAAAAGATAATGATTTGAGAATACTGAGAAACTAGATAGAAAAAAAAAAAGAATGTACAGTTAAAGGTTACTAGACTGACAGTTAACTGGCAGGATGGATGACTTCTTTCCCAGAACAAGTTTTAACCCCATTAAAGTTTATCAGAAATTGCTTCAGTGTTTTTTTTTTCCTTCAGGAATGCTAATTTCTTCCCAGAAGGAGGTTGTAAATTACATTATATAAAAAGGTTTTGTCACAGACCTGGCTTGGGGCAATTTTTTCTTTACAAGTCTCTACAAATATTATCTAGACCAGTGCTGTCCAACAGACCTTTCTTCAATGATGGAAATGTTCTCTATCTTTGATGTTCAACATGGTAGCCACTAGCCTGCCACATGTGGCTACTGAGGACTTGAAACGTGGCTAATGCAACTGAGCAACTGAAGTTTTAATTGTATTTAATTCTGATTAATTTAAATAGCCACATGTGGCTACTAGCTATTATATTAGACAGTGCAGATCTGGACCATCATGGTTTCCAGTCTCTCCTTGCCCCAAGCTCTTCTCTCTGCACTCAACCACTCTGGCCCGCTGTCATTTCCAATAAAACACATGCTCGCTCCCTCCACAGAGCTTTTCCATTTGTGGTCTCCCTTTCCTACTATGTTCTTTCCTCCCTATTCCCCAACTTCTTCATCTGGTTAGCTACTACTTTTCCTTCACTACCTCAAATTATGTTGTCCACGTATCTGTTCACTTGTTTATGGTTAATGTTTTGTCTCTCCACCACCACCACAACTCAACCCACCCGCCAAAATTCAAGCTCCATTTGAGCAAGGGTCCTGTCCCCCTTGCCCATCACTGTATTCCCACCACCTAGATACCACCATGCCTGGTTCTCAGTAGATACTTAGCCAATATCTAATGAATGAATGAATGACTGCCTTCTCACAATATCAACTGTCATCTCTCTTGGGGACTCCCAATATCCATCTGTAGACCCAATCTTGCTAGTGCAATTTAGTTCCAAATTTCCAAGAAGCTTATGAGCATTTCTACTTAAAAGCCCACTGTCTACACATTAACTATCCTTATCTCCACTCTGTTGCTAGATTAACCTTCAAAAACCTTGCCTTTATTTGTGTCATACAACTCCAAACAAAGAAATCTTCAAAGACATCCAAGAGAGAAGTCAATTTTGAGGCAAGAGTGAACACACTGTAGAAGTACTCCAAGTTTCTTAGGTCCTTTGTAAACCAATTATAAAAAGAAAGCAAGTAAAAAATGTCTCTGCAAAGACATAAAATGAGAAACTGAAACTTACCACAAGTTCAAAAATGTCCATGAAGACAGAATGTCCCTTAGGTGTTTTCTCATTCAGACTGGCAGGAGACCAGATCCAATAGAAGTAAGTACCATCTGAAGAAAGGTGCACGGTGCTCATAGTGCTGCCCACAGGGAGGTGATTGGCTGGCATTGGCACCATCTGGCACACCTGAACATGAAAGGGAGGAAAACTTCATTAGTGTGACATGTAAATTCTGATTCTATCAGTTCATCATTAATGCCATTAAGTCCAAGAAGAGAATTCAATAGGCCTCCTGGTCAAAATAAAACTGACATTTACCTCTAAGAATAATATATGAAAATTATATGACAGAAATATAAGAGTTCATACAATGGGCCATGCAATAGATTAAAAGATTCCTGAGATTAATTCCCATTACATTTTAATAGGAAAAAGTATTACTAAACACTTTGAATCTGCTATGCATGTGTGTTTTATCAAACATTTATTAAAAACAAAGTTTTTTAGGGGATATGGGGATATATGTATACATATAGCTGATTCACTTTGTTACACAGCAAAAGCTAACACAACATTGTAAAGCAATTATACTCCAATAAAGATGTTAAAAAAAAGAAAAAAATAAAGTTTTAGAGAAACAGTACTTTCTGAAATTCCCTTAGTATATAAATTTAAGGCTTAAGTATATTTAAAGGACAGGAACTATATCTTATTCATCTTTATATTCCCAGCACCTAATTCAGAGTCTAACCCAGAAATTAATAATTATGGAAGGAAGGAAAAAAGCAAAGGTGAGAAAAAAACAAAAGGGAAAGCAGAGAAGAGGGAGAAGGAGTAAAGAGATGAAGGTACACACAGATCCTCACTTAGCACATGAGGGCTTACTGAAATTCACCACGACCAGCAGAAGGAAAAAGACAAACACCCATTCTCTGTATTAGACATGAAGCATGTGTTTCTAATACTAAACATCTTTCAGTTTCAGTGTAATGAATAAGTTCTGCATATTTCATATTAAATGTGCAATTACATACTAATTTTTACTGCCAGAGAAAAGCACTTAAAATAAGAGAAAATGAGAATCAAGAGAACTGCTGACTAGGTTTAAAAAAAAAAATGCAAGAATAGAAACAGAACTGAAAATCCCCAAATAAAAATAATTAGAGAAGGTCAGGTGCCTTTAGGAGACAGTAAGAATGACCTTCAGTTACTCCATCCCTTTGGGTGGGTCACTAGTTTTCCTAAGGTTACTTTAGACCCCTGAACTCATTTCATATGAACTTTTTTCCAGACTTGTTTTTGCTACCTCAAAAGTTAAAAAAGTCATTTAGTTGCTATAACCACACTTTGAAATCTGTAATGCCAAGACATCTAGAAAGTTGACAGCTACTGAATGGCTTAAGCTACCCACAAATTGTTCCAACGCACCTATCTAGTTAGTGAGAACACTGCTTTCTTGGGCATCAAAGTTTCTGCAAAAGCACAGAGGATACTGACATTACTTCAAATGTAAACCACGTTCCAAGATTTAACATCTGTTTAAGTCCCCAGGCTATTTCAAATTGCCTGTTCAAATGAGAACAGGCAATGTTCTCATCTATCTGCATTACTAATAAGAAATGAAGTTAATTTGGCATCTATTTGTTATTTTATTCATCTAACAATTTTTGAGGGCTTCCACTGTGGTGCAGTGGTTAAGAATCCGCCTGCCAGTGCAGGGGACACAGGTTCGAGCCCTGGTCCAGGAAGATCCCACATACCGCAGAGCAACTAAGCCCACGCGCCACAACTACTGAGCCTGCGCTCTAGAGCCCGTGAGCCACAACTACCAAGCCCGCGTGCTGCAACTACTGAAGCCTGCGCATCTAGAGCCCATGCTCCGCAACAAGAGAAGCCACTGCAATGAGAAGCCCGTGCTCCGCAAGGAAGAGTAGCTCCCCTTCGCCACAGCTAGAGAAAGCCCGCGTGCAGCAACAAAAACCCAACACAGCCAAAAATAAAATAAATAAAATTAAAAAAAAACAAACAATTTTTGAGCACCTCCTATGTGCTCTGCAGATGCAAAGGTGAGCAAGACTGTTCTCCAGGAAAGGCACAGTTGAGTGACAGACAAGAAAAGATGTAACATCCCACTTAAGTCCTGGATGTGACTACTCTCAGGGCACTCACTCCACAGATAGTAACTCTAACCGTTCAGTTTGACTTTGGTTGAAAGGCAGAAAGTTGTAGCATAAAGAGCTCAAACTCTAGAGCAGATGGGTTCAAGTTCTCATGCTGCCATTATTGTGTGGCAAGATACTTAACCTCTCTAAGCTCACTCCTTCATTGAAGGACAAACACTTACTGAGGGCTTACAACGTGCCTAGCCTCAGGTGCCTTAACTGTAAGATGAAACTGCCGTAGTCACACCTCACAGATAAGGAGAGGAAGTGTATGTAAATTGCCAAACCCACAGCCTGGCAAAGAGAGACACTGTTATTATCAATTATCAATCAAATGTTGTGCTACATTCTAAGGACACAAAGATGAGTAAGACTGGGTCCTGACCTAAAGGTGTGTGTGTGGTCTTGGGGAGGAGTTCGACACAACAGCAGGCGATTTCAGTATAATATAGCAAGTGCCATCACAGAGCGCTTTAAGAGCACCAAGGATGAGCTCAATCCCAAGCGCACAATGCTTTTATCTAAACTCATTTCAAAGCTCCCATTCCCACAGAAAGGCTGTTTAGAACAAATTGAATAGGGAGATAATGCCTTCCCAAAATAGATCTAGTTAAAAAAAAAAACCTGGGATTTATACCATCTTTGACTCTCTAAAATTTTTTTAATCCTAAAAAAAGTTTGTTGGCCTTAGTAACTCTTAGAGAGCACATTCACTCAGATCATGTGGGAAAACTTAAGACATTAGAGAAAAAACAGAATGCCCAAACGATGACAGTTAAAAGGATGTCACTCCGGCAGGAAACTATATCAGCTGTGTTATTATTCCTTCTGATGATGTCACAAACATTCCTTACTGTCGCCAAAATATAAAACACAAAGCCTTGGTGTTCTGTTTACCTGAAGGGTATTCTGGTCAATGACCTGGAAAAGAGAGTGAGGTTTATTGTCAAAAGATACAGGCCGGTGGAGAAGACTGCCACTGCCAAAAGCAATCCATCCTGGTTCCAGCTCCTCATTCCGGCAGTACACAAAACCTCTGTGGGGAAAAACGGTATACAGGCTAAGTCACCAGGTCATGTCTGAAACCCTGCAATGAGTTACAACAGACAAAACAACATTTCCCTCCTAATTTCTTTTCAATAACTAAGTATGCAAAACATCTGAAGGAGAATAAACATATTATATTAACTTTGAGACTGACAAACTATGGCAAATATTAATTTCCCACAACAAATTGGAGAGGAGAAAAAGTTGGGGAAACGGTCTAATTAAATATACATAAGGATCTCAAACTGTGGTTTCTTTTGGCAGCAATTCATAGATCTTATATCCCAAATGAAAAAAAAAATCACCACTGATCCAATGTCAAATCCAAGAACAAAAAGACTTAACTCGAAAAATACCCATTTATCAACATGGAGAAGTCATTCATATAAAAATTCTGATCACAGAGGAATTTCTGGCTAGAAGCTAGAAACAATGATTTTAGGGCTACCAAACTCTTTATAGAGTCAAAACAAAGCTGAAATGCATTAACAGAACCAGAGAAAGAAAGTGACAATAAGAGACAACCAGTCATTCAGACTTGTTTAGTCACTCATCAGTCTATGGGGAGTTAGCACGCACTCCCGGGTGTCTTCATCACAGATTTAGGTAATGAGGAAAACGTTCCAGCCAAATCATTCAGCAAGTTCCATGCAACTGACCTGAGAGTACCATGTAATCCAGACCCCAATTTGCTTACTCCTCTTCCAACTGAGTTAGTAGTATACAGGTAAAGACCATCTGCCGTGACACAGCGTCCCAAGTCAGCATCTGAAATCGTTTTTTCACAAGTAAATTATATACATGCTTTTTCTAATGAAATTATAAACGTGCTTTTTCGAATGAAAAAGCCATTAGGAGGCTGAATGAAAGATAATCTTCCATTTCTTAAATAAGTGCTTCTTGGGAATTCCCTGGCAGTCCAGTGGGTTAGGACTCAGTGCTCTCACTGCCGGTCCCCAGGTTCGATCCCTGGTCGGGGAACTAAGATCCCTGCAAGCTGCACAGTACTGCCAGAAATAAAAATAATAAAATAAGTGCTTCAACGTGACTTCCAGGGAAGATGGCTTGAACACCTAAAACAAAACTCCAAAATGCATGTAGGATTAGAGACCAAGATCAGGGAAAGAGGTCAGACAGTTATTAGCAGAAGAACCTGGTTCAGTCTCTGCCAAAGATTTTTTTTCCTTTTTTTTTTTTGAAAAGCAAAAATACATTCCTAACTCCAATCTGAAATGACTAAGCATACAATACTTTCGCTAAGGATTGTGTAATAAAAAAGGTGTGAGATTTAAGAGTTTGGGGCACTTATTAGTTGACCTTGGGCCTCTTTGAACTTCAGTTTCTTCATCTGTAAGATGAAGATAATATGTACCTCAAGAGTTACTGTGATGGTTAAATGAGACAACATAGGTAAACACCCACAGTGCTCTCTGGTACAAAGCCAGGGCCCCATGAATGGCAAATGATTTTATGTTGATAGACTGATGATATACATTGAACTAAAATCTACTCCTTGTGGATTTTCCATCTAGAGATCCTAATTTTAAATTTCTGGAGTGACACAGCACAAAAGTATAATATCATTTCTATTTAAAAAGAGCAAGTATGTTTACCCTTAGGGGTATCTTCCCCAAGCTTAAAACAAATAGTATCTCTCTGAATGATAGTAAATGGTTTACTAACATATTCTAGAGAATTTACCTTAATAAGAGAGCTTACAAATAAAACTTTGTTTTTATTTTCAAAATCAATCCACTTACTATGTTTAAGTGGAGTTTCTCTACTATTTGCCATATTATAAGAAATCCAGTGTAACAGCACTCAAATTAGTACTCAGTATGTGGTTATCTTAAAAATTCAGTCTACTAATCCAAGATAACCAAGACTTGTTCCTATTAGTTCTTCAAAAAACAGTTAAAAGTAGGTAATCATTTTCAAAATATTAATTTCATTCCTTAAACATTTTATTTTAACTTAAAACTTATAAATATACATTTATTCATCACTCTTTAGATTAAGGCCAAGGCCTTTTGAGTATGGATCTGACAAGGAGTGAGAGTCAAGGTAACAGAGTAAAACAAGATTGGCCAGAGTTGACACTTGTTGAAGCTGAGTGATGGGTATACAGGGTTTACTGTAGTATGCTTTCAACATCTGGGTATGTTGAATGTTTCCACATATTAAAAATTAAATAAGACTACTTTTTAAATTTTTATAAGAAAAACATTCTCTAGCCAGGAGCAAAACCAAAGGTACAAGAGAGTGAAAAGCATACAGATCAGCTTAATACCATCATCCTCAGTAAGAAATTACTCCAAAGGAGATACTAAAAGGAGTAAAAGGAGAGAGTAAAGAAAGGAGTTTTGGTTTTGTATGAATTTATAAATTTCCACCTATAATGTTTAAGAACTTCTTGGGCATTGGAGCCTTTTTGCTTCTCCTATTGACTCTAGTTGAGTCAGTGAAGATAGTAACTCACATCCAGAAGTCTTGCCTCTGTTCCTCTCACCACTTTCACATGACTGTCTGGAAGAAACAATGGACCGTGAAAAGGCACAGGCACTGGATGAGACGTGTGGGGATGGCCCACTGCTTAGACTGAACCCCATTCCCTTACAGTTACCTAGGAAAGCTGTCCCCATCAAAAGTGTGAGAAGGGGTGGGCAGAATAGACTCTGAATCCCACTCTAATTTCTTAGAGAATACCAATTTCTTAGAGATTGGCTTTGTTGAATCATTCTAAAGCATTCCATTTTTTAAAAAAAATAATTAATTTATTTATTTAAATTTTTTTTGGCTGTGTTGGGTCTTCGTTGCTGCACACAGGCTTTCTCTAGTTGCGGTGAGCAGGGGCTACTCTTCATTGTGGTGCGTGGGCTTCTCATTGCGGTGGCTTCTCTTGTTGCGGAGCACGGGCTCTAGGCGCACGGGCTTCAGTAGTTGGTGGCACACGGGCTTAGTTGCTCCATGGCATGTGGGATCTTCCCAGACCAGGGCTCGAACCCATGTCCCCTGCATTGGCAGGCGGATTCTTAACCACTGCACCAACAGGGAAGCCCTAAAAGCCTTCCATTTCTAAATGTAAATAATTCCCTAGGGTTTTTTAAATTCCTATTTTATCACTTATGTAATATTTAATGATATAATCACAAGTACCAATTACAATAACAAACACGTTTGGAAGCAAGGCAGACTCTTGGCAAGTCTGCAACTCCGTAGGTGGGAGCAGCAATGCACAGACTCTAAGAAGAGCCTACTGGCCTCATGGGTTTTGTGTGCCACGGCACCGGTCAGTACATCTACCAAGCGAATAGAGGCCTAATTCACCTGGTAAGTCAGTTAACTGCAGGTCATTTCAGAGACCTTCTGCCATTTTCACTGAGATCATAGAATAAACAGATATGTAATACCTGTAAAACTGTAAAAACATTTTAATCTAGTCTCCTTTATTTAAAGGGGATACTTAACAATTCATGCTCCTTTGAACACTTTTTTTTTTGCTTGTAGGACAGGAGGTTCACCAACACACACACAATAAGTTACTAAAAGCAACAGCATCAGGCAACAAGACCTGATACTCTATTCGTGGACTTAAGGCTCCCATGCCCAAATTCAAATACCTAGGAATTTAAGTAATTCATGCTTCCTTGGCAGGACTGTACGGATGATCCTTTTCCCTTGCGATAGTAAAACCTATCCATTTTCTTACCTCACCGAGTATCAGCTTTTATACTTTTACTGATAAAGCAGACAATGATTACCCTGTATAGGAACCTTGAGCTCTTAATTAAAAGGAATACAGAGTTATATCTAAATTGTTTTCCACAATTATCTAAAACCACTCTTTTCATATCTTAATTTCAATCACAGGACCAAAACCCTTGCATTACCTTTATTTTCAGAACTGGAGCCAGTGTTGCTATCTGGTGCAGGCAACATGTCTTCATACCCCCATGATACTATGTGTTTGCCACCAAGCAAACAGGAGGGGGATCCAGGTCCCCCTTCCAAAAGCAACAGCCTAAATAGGGGAGATAGAGAATCATAAAGACACCGAGACTATCCATTTCAGCAAGAAGATAAAGGTCTACTTAACATCTCAAAGAGCAGAAAACTAAAATAGTTCTACACAAATACTATACATCTGAAAAGACATTAACAATACGTGTATTTTTAAATTAGAAAATTACGAAGTAGTGCTTATGGAAATGTTATAATAAAATTGTAGCTGTGTGTAAAATGCATATATTTTACATGTATACATATCTGAGAGAGAGATAGAGAGAAGGGGTGGGATGGAGAGAAAGGGGTATGAACTAGGAAACACATATAACACATACAACATTAGGAGTGGTTATCTTTGAGTAGTGAGATTATGACTTTCACTTTTTTCTTTATACCTTAACATCTTATTATCTTGAAACCTACAATAAGAATTCATGACAAGCTACTGCATTTTTTTTACCACAAAAATTAAAAAATGAAAAATAACATGCTCTAGGAACACCTTCCAAGAAGGAAAGAAACAAAATTCTTACTTAAGATGAAAATAACATACCTATTTAAAAATGAGTCATTAATTGATTAAAAAAAAAAAGTTTAGCAATTTACTTATTAAAAGAGCTTTTATGCACAAGGCTCCCTTGTGTAGAAGGAGGGTGAGGATCCAAAGTGACAACTTACCTATACAGCACGTCGGCTACAGGCAGGGACCCTAGATCTGTCTGCTTCTGTAATAGATGGACTGTATGAACAAAAGTTTTCAATGATCCCCTAAAAATAAAAGGAAGGAACAGAAAATCATCACAACTGAAACGTCAAATGAGGTTGTTAATGTCAATTTTATTAACCACACGGGGAGCTTCCAAATTGAGTCTGCTTCTGCCAATCAGTAGATATGTTGTACAAAATGTCAAAATAGACGTGATTCTTACCATGCCAGTTATGATATTCTTCTTGTATTTTCAAAGGTAAATAATGTTCCCCTAACATAAAAGTTCAAAACATAAAGCTCAAGCACAAAGAATGTGTGGCTATTATGCCTGATACTGTTTCATCATCAAGTTGATCTCTAGCTGAAGGAGATATTTCATAGGAAAAGGTTATATTTAAAAGTGTAGCAGTATTTCTAGGCTTAATTTCTTAATCTCTTTGTTAAGTTCATCCATTTTACATAAACATCTCACACATTAAATATGACTGAAGAGGAAAACATTCAAATAATTAATACTTTGTGCTGAGAGGTGTCCCTTCTGCTTTCCCCTGCTGTGCAGTATGTGACCGTAATGCTTGCAGAGCTCACTAAGACCCAATTTCCTTTTGGTTCCCAAAGCTTGAGGCTCTGGGAAGTCTATACTTTGGTCAGCAGGATCTAAAAGAAGGTGATTTTAAGATGCACGAGACTTACCTGGCCAGATCCCAAGTATAAATCACCACAAGAACATTTCCTGAGCTAAACGATCGCCAGTATCAGATGGGCTGACTTCAGATTGCTACCTTATTCTCTTAGCCAAGTCTTTAATTGCTAGGTATCATGTGCCTAAACCCCAAAAAGAAATGGAATACCTAACACAGGACCAAGAAGGCCTAGAGTCCTCCTCTTTTTTTTAAAAAAAAAAATTTTATTTATTTTTTATTTTTGGCTGCATTGGGTCTTTGTTGCTGCACGTGGGCTTTTCTCTGGTTGCAGCAAGTGGGGGCTACTCTTGGTTGTGGTGTGCAGGCTTCTCATTGTGGTGGGTTCTGTTGTTGGGAGCACGGGCTCTAGGCGCACGGGCTTCAGTAGTTGTGGCACACGGGCTTAGTTGTTCCGCAGCATGTGGGATATTCCCGGACCAGGGCTCGAACCCGTGTCTCCTGCATTGGCAGGCGAATTCTTAACCACTGCGCCACCAGGGAAGCCCGAGTCCTCCTCTTAATTGCCCCTTTCACTATCTCTGGTGTTCAAAGAATCAAAACCAAAGAACCATATAAGGCAGGGAGGCAGGAGACACAGTATAAAAGCACAAGTTGAGAGTCAGGACCCACAGGCTCTGAAACCCGGCTCTGCCACTCACCAGCGGCACCATCTCAGTCCTGTTACCAAATTCCTATGGGTTTTTACTTCTTCATCTGTCCAATAAGGATACCTCCCTGGGGTACAACGAGGTTAAAAGAAAGGGGCAAAGGCACAATGGAACATTTAAGACATTAAACCAAATATAAGATATTATTAGCTGCCAGATTCAGATTTTAAGAGTAAAATTTAGGGACTTCCCTGGTGGTCCAGTGGGTAAGACTCCATGCTCCCAATGCAAGGGGCCCGGCTTCAATCCCTAGTCAGGGAACTAGATCCCACATGCATGCTGTAACTACGTCTGCATGCTGCAACTAAAAAGGTCCTTCATTCTGCAACTAAGACCTGGCACAGCCTAAATAAATAAATAGTAAAATTGAAACGCCTTCCATGGCTCCTAAGCCCCTACACGGTCTGGACTCTCATCTCCTGCCCGTCTCCTGCTACCATTGCATTCCAGCCACCCTGCTCACTTTGCTGTCCTACCCCAAGCACAGAAAGAGGATCAGATTTGTGCCACTTGCTGCTCCTCTTGCCTGGAACTCCCTGTCACTGGCTTTTTTGCATGGCTGGCTGGCTCTCATCATCTAGGCCTCAGCTCAAATGTCTCCTATTCAGTAAGGCCTTCCCTGGTATCTCTAGCTAATGCTGGCCCCCACCTCCACTTAAGTCATTCTCTATTATTAAAATATCCTGATTTGTCTTCTTACAGTGAACATCCCTCTCAGAAATTATCTTATATATGCATTTGTTGCTAGTTGTTTGACTCTCTCAGTCTCATGTAAACCTTGCAATTTTAGGAACCATTTACCTTGCTCACTGCTGTATCCGCACTGCCTAGTAGAGTCTCTTGCACGTGGTAAATGAGCAATAATGACTGACAAAATGAAATCCACTCAACTGTAAGATTAGAGACCATGAGTCACCATGAGTCATTATTTCCCTAAGACCTAGCAAGGTTCCTGGCACATCAGATATGTTCGATAAATGTTAGTTGGTTGAAATGAATGAACATCTTCAAAATATTTTTTTGGAAACGCTGTTCTGTCTTTGAGAGCATCAATCTCAAAAGTTCAATAATATGCTCCTAAATAACTTCATTGAAGGAGATGATCTAACACTGAAAAGTACGTGACTGAGGTAAATAAAGTCTAGAACAAGGTGTTAATATTAGCAATAATGTAGGCACCATCTAAAACAAAAACAAAAATACACACCCAAGAAGAAGAAAATAAAAAACACTCATTTCAACGTTTCTGCTGAACGGAATTTGGAATCTCAAGTACCTGAAGCGATTTCAATAACTCTCTCTTGGTTCAGACTAAATTAGGGTACATAATAAAAAAGTGAGTTTTATGATCCCATGTTCATTAAAAACATTTGAAACTAAAGAGTTGATAATTGGGCTTCCCTGGTGGCGCAGTGGTTGAGAGTCCGCCTGCCGATGCAGGGGACACGGGTTCGTGCCCCAGTCCGGGAAGATCCCACATGCTGCGGAGCGGCTGGGCCCATGAGCCATGGCCACTGAGCCTGTGTGTCCGGAGCCTGTGCTCCGCAACAGGAGAGGCCACAACGGTGAGAGGCCCCCATATCACACACACACACAAAAAAAAGAGTTGATAATTATTCCAAACATCCTAAATCTGTCTAAAGATAGGACTATCTAAAAGCAAAATTTCCCAAAGTAGGACTTTTGCATTAATAACAAATCTATTTAGGGCTCAAAACTGTCTTCTGCATATCCAAAAAAAATAAATCAGTCCAATATAAAGCCTTTACAGGGAAACTTATTTCAGTACCACCCAATAATGTCTCCAGAATTAAGCTCATGTCAGGATTTCCATAATCAACCACAGTCTTCAAGGATCTAAAACTAGGCTATGACAGTTTGCTGAGGGCAAAGAAACTGACAATAAATGCTGGTGCCATTGTGCCTTAAAAATAGCTTCAGATTCAACCATTTGAAGGTCAACTTTGAAACCATAAAAATAGGGAAAGGAGTCTTAAAGCTAGGAACTTCATAATCCTCCAAGAAGAACTTTTCCACATTCTCTTTGCTAACAAAAGGAATAACTCAATCAAAGAAAAAATTATGAAGGGAGAGAGATTAGTGACACTAATCTATCAGACCGTGGTCCTAATTGGTCCCTAGACAATTAGGTTAGAAGAAAGCAAAGGTAGTGAAACTTTTTCTCACAAATATGTGAGAGTGATCATACAGTTTACTGGGCAGGAGAATGTAAGAAATCCTCTCCTGGAAAAGTAACTCCAAGCACATTTCCTATTGACAGTACATCAGTAACATCAACTTACAAATGAAGGACAGTACACTATTAAATCTTGCTACACACAGAGAGATCTATCAGTTAAATTGATGGAGCCAAGCGTCAAGGTCCAGAAATATAATTTGTGACCAAGTCTGTGTGACTGAGTCCAGGTGAGTAATAACCCATTCACTCACTGACATACTCCTTACAGACATGCAGGAAAAAAAAATTAAAAGCTCTACATATTTTTTGACTGTCCTTCCAGGAGAAATACAGATACAACATCCTCTACTAACTACCTGATGTAAAACAGTAACCATCTAAGGGTGAGTAGACAATAGCAAGTGCTGATTCTCCATTTTAAACTGTTTAAGCTGTTATCATGGTATAACAGAAAGCAAAAACTTGAACTTGGGTTTCAACTCCAGCTCCTGGTACCAAGTTTTGGTGGAAGCATCTTATGCATTGTCAAGGCTGCAAAATTCAATACTGAAAACGAAGAAGGACTTCTGAATGTTGAGACTTCCAACAAATACGCTTGCCCTCTTATTCACTCACCCACCCAGGAAGCAGCCATCACAAGGTCACCAGTTAGCACCTTTGATTTTCCTTACCTGGCACATGCCAAAGCCACCAGGGCAGCAGCAGCATTTTCTTTTTGCTTATGTGGGATGTGTCGGCCTGTGTCAGAAGTCTCCTCTAGCCAAGAGCACAGCAAAGTTTCGATTCCATTCAGACAGTCAGCAGGCTCCTTGGTCAAGCTCAAAGGCTGGCAGTCGCGAAGGCAGTTCAATAGCACCTCAGCAGTTATGTTACAGAGAGAGGGGTCTGTTCTACTCTGGGATTGAATAAGGGGGAAGACCAGCAGGAGCCCCATCCTTGACGTGAAGGGAGCTTGCTCGGGTTGCTGCAACAAGCCCTGGCGTTTGAGCAGGGCCAAAGTTTCTTCATCACCTGAACTTTCCCTTTCATGCTGTTCTTCCAAGGCCAGCTGGCGCTGGGCATTCCACAGTCCTCGCAAGGCGTTCAGGCGGTATTCCAGCAGGCGGGCATACGCATTGCTCTGATTCCCACAAACAGAGCGCAAACGTTCTGCTAATTCCGTCGGATTCTTGGTTTCAAATGTTAAAATCTAAGGAAAGAACCAATAGAAAAGTTGGTATGTATTGCTTTCACCACTGCTCTCATCTATGGAAGCAAATCTATCCAGTGGTATCTAAAAATGGTCCACATCAAAAAATCTTTTAATTGTGGCCAAAGCCAGGTTGCTGATAGAGATTTTTCTCCTTGGCACTTCTGCTAATGCTCCTGTTAAAAGTGAGATTAGAACCCAAATCATGAAAATAATTAAGTGTGGAGGTCAAAAGTTAATTTGAGTAGCTTATTTTAGAAAGTTGAGGTGTAAATATTTATTCAATGCTCAGGTTATAAATCTATGTCTCTAACTTCTATTACCAGGTAGGTTGTCAGTGAAAACAGAACAAGTTTCATCTTCAAGATCTAATATACCAACTAATAAATGATTATTTATTATTCTTTGATTTTGGAGAACACTCCATTCTTACTACTGCTAATCCACTCTTTCAATTGGTAACATGGTATAGATTTATCCAGTTCACACTGATAATGGATCCACCCGTATTTTCTCACCAAGAACATACAAGTATCAGGAGACCTCCTTGAGATTTTCAGCAGCTGGGGAAATGATAAAACCATTAAATCCTCAATCAACTAGGAAAGGAAACAGCTATGAAGATAAAGAATCAAACTAAATTCATGATGCAAATAATTTACGCATATAAGTGTGACTAAGTTAAAATGAACAGACTGTTGTAACCAACAAATAAGAGGCCACTCTTGGAACAAGCACATTAAAACAGATTATCAGGCGCCAGAGGTGTCTGGTTCTCAGTAGACCAGAAAGTCAGGGTGGGGAGAGGCTTGGAATAAAAGCAAAAAAAATTCTGTCAAGTCATTGGCACTGAAATTTTAAAGGGTCATAGGTCACTTTATTTCTCTCATAAAACTGCAAAATATTTTTTTTAATCTCAAATTTTGCCCTTAAAACTGTTAGCCCAATAAAACAACAAGAACTTCCAGAGAAATGTAATCCCTGTAGCTGCCTAGCTTAGCTATACATGCAAGTCGCTAAACTGAACTGAAAAAATGTTCAGTTTGAAAACAAATTCCAATTCAAAAAATTAACTATGTATGTATCTCATTTAACTGATTTGAAAAAATATTCATTGTTTTAAAAAGTAACCAATTCAAACTTCAGTCCTAGTGTGTGAGATCAGAAATAATATCCAAATGCCATAAAATTTCAACCAACAACGTAGCAATAAAAAGAAATGAACCAGTGATATCTACCACCTCAGTGAATCTCAATGGCATTTTATTGAGTGAAAGAAGTCAATTTCAAAAGGTTCCATCTGCATTATTCTATTTATATGACTTTCTGGAAAAAAAAAATCTATAGTGATAGAGAACAGATCAGTGGTTGCCAGAGGCTGGGGTACAGGCAGGGTGTGACTATATAGGGATAGTATGAGGGAGTTTGAGGAGGCAAACAAACTGTTCTATATCCTGATTGTGCTGGTGGTTACGTGAATCTATACATGTGTTAAGATTCATGGAACTGCACACCCACTCCTCCAAAAAAGGTCAATTCTACCATATGACAATTTTAAAATAAAATTTAAAACAGTTCTAATCAGGCTATGGTTGTATTCAACTAGGTATCATTGGGCAAAGCAATATTGCAAATCATATTATTAAAAATAAGAACTAGGGACATTTTAATTTAGTTTTTAATACAACAGTATCAAATAATGATTGATTAAATGTCCTTTATCATCAAGTCATACAAAATTGTATTCCCCTACCCTTTTGTCTCGATTCATCAAACACAAATTACCCTTTTGATTATTTTTTGCATGACAGCAGATAAAATAACTACAAATTCCTTTAAAAACGATCACATTTCAAGGGCAACCATCTACCCTTAAGTAATTGTATCTAAGGAAGCTAGATTATCTTTTTTTTTTTTTAAGATCGCTCCCCAAAAAAGTCAGTAACCAGCTTCCACCATTACGATCAACAACCAAAGACTGAGATACTTTTAATGTTGTGAAAAATGAAAAAATTTTAAATTTGATCATCTCAAGGTATGAAGATCTAAACAAATAAATTTTGTTGCATTTTTTTAAATGCTTTTCAATACTGATTTTGTGATCTCTACCCAATACAACTCTTTGATATAAAATACATATATGGACTTCCCTGGTGGCGCAGTGGTTAAGAACCCACCTGCCAATGCAGGGGGCACAGCTTTGAGCTCTGGTCAGGGAAGATCTCACATGCCACAGAGCAACTAAGCCCATGTGCCACAACTACTGAGCCTGTGCTCTAGAGCCTGCGTGTCACAACTACTGAAGCCCTTGCACCTAGAGCCTGTGCTCTGCAACAAGAGAAGCCACCGCAATGAGAAGCCCGCGCACCAAAACGAAGAGTAGCCCCCTCTCACCACAACTAGAGAAAGCCCAGGCGCAGCAACGAAGACCCAACGCAGCCAAAGATAAATTAATTAATTAATTTTAAAAAATTATTTTTAAATTAATTAATTAATTAAATACATATGTGCTCCAAATACATTTTTACTCATGCTACGCTGAGCGGCAACTTATGTTATATGAAGCAACTACTAAAAAATTCAATACAGGCTTTTATTGGACACAAGAATCAAAGAACAATTCAGTAATATTAAACCCAGATATTTAGTTTTATTACCAATCTCAAACATAAGTGCTTCTGAAATATGATACTTCATGGTTCATAAAATGATGTATATGACAGAATCTGTAGCTAACGCCAAATATTAAGATTATCTGAAAAAATATATACTATACTTCTGTATTTTTCTGATGGCTCTATTTTTACAAGCACTTCAGTTATATTTTTGGCATTCCACTTGAAAGACAAATATTCTGAAAGGATTTGAGTTATAATATAATTAACCAAATATTATATAATATACACGCTTAAGTGACTGTTATGTTTATTGATTTAACAGTAACTAAAGCACACTATGCTTTCAGAAATCCATTAGATTACTCAGCATTATCCATTTCAATGGCCTTATGAAAACTAAGAACTGTCTGATATGCTGCTGTTTTTAAGAATTCTAAAGTTTGAAGGTCATGGCCTAAAATCATTTTATAAAGATATCATACCTTTGGGTTTTAGTAAGTCAGCTATGGAGGATCTATTCTGGTATTTATGAATATTAAATAAATGATTTGTCTCAGATCCTCATATAAAACCACTGCTCTTAGTAATGGCTCTTGACCAAGATAAAAAACTGTAATGTCATTATAAAATTAATACTTTTTCTTTAAAAAGGAAAAAGGCTATTTAAGGAAAAGGGAAGATCCCTGTCACCCTTAATCAGAAGACAGGTTTGCTAACTGTACTTTGGTGATAATGCTGAAGTCACCCCGATTAAGGGAACGACACTCAAAGCAATTCGTAGCCTTAATATAATTTTATCATACATGACATACATATTTTTAAGCTAAACAACAATCATTCTGGAAAGCTAAGAGAAGGTAGGCAAAATATTCTTTGCCAGCTAAATCTGGCTTTGAACAAGACTCCAATATTTGACATAAGAAGTACAGAGGATCAGGACTTCCCCTGTGGTGCAGTGGTTAAGACTCTGCGCTCCCAATGCAGGGGGCCCCGGTTTGATCCCTGGTCAGCGAACTAGATCCCACATGCATGCCACAACTAAGAAGCCTACATGCTGCAACTAAGGAGCCAGCGAGCCACAACTAAGAAGCTTGCAAGCTGCAACTAAGGAGCCCATGTGCCACAACTAAGGAACCCGCCTGCCGTAACTAAGACCTGGTGCAACCAAATAAATAATAAATAAATATTTTTTAAAAAAAGAACTACAGGGCTTCCCTGGTGGCGCGGTGGTTGAGAGTCCGCCTGCCGATGCAGGGGACACGGGTTTGCGCCTCCCATGTGGGAAGATCCCACATGCCGCAGAAAGGCTGGGCCCGTGAGCCATGGCCGCTGAGCCTGCGCGTCCGGAGCCTGTGCTCCGCAATGGGAGAGGCCACAACAGTGAGAGGCCCACGTACGGCAAAAAAAAAAAAAAAAGAAGTATAGAGGATCATCTTTTAGCCAATTTTTTTTTCATTTGGGAAAACACAGAACATATACCTGTCAGCCATGATGAGAAATGTAAAACGCCAACATGCATTTCAAGTAAATATGGTAGGGAGAATAAGAATATAGAGGCTTTTCAAGTAATAGAGAATACTGTATAAACGCATAAGGAAATTAACTAGACTAATAATTAGTAGAAAAATCAAGATTAGGGAATGAACTACAATATTCCCCTAAATGTTAATCTCAATTTCCATCTACTTTGCTCTTCAGAATAGAAGAGATGTAATCCTCTAAAAGGGTCAAGATAGACACTAAAAGATATATTATCTCCTACCTCTGAAAGAAACAGAAAGTAATCCCATTTTCAAGAATTTATCCTGAAGAAACATTCCAGAAATAAAAATGCACAGAGATTTTCACTGCAGTCTTATTATAGTGGAAAAAGTGGAAGCAATCTCAATATTCAGAAGGGTTCAATTAAATTATAACATATCACAATGGAATATTATGCAATAAATAAAAAATAATTAAAACTACACAATAAAAAGGAGTATAAAAACTGTATATGGGGCTTCCCTGGTGGCGCAGTGGTTGAGAGTCTGCCTGCCGATGCAGGGGACACGGGTTCATGCCCCAGTCCGGGAGGATCCCACATGCCGTGGAGCGGCTGGACCCGTGAGCCACGGCCGAAGAGCCTGCGCGTCCGGAGCCTGTGCTCCACAACGGGAGAGGCCACAACAGTGAGAGGCCCGCGTACCGGAAAAAAAAAACAAACTGTATATGCCCCATAAAAAGGACTATGTAAAACATGCTTATTCAATTTTGAAATGTCATTGGTATTTGTGGTAATAGAAACATGAGGGTTTTTTTCCTCTGTTTAAAAAAAAAAGAAATAGTGATGACAAGTTGAATAGTTTATATTGAAGAAAAGCAGTCTTAACTAGAGCTGGTATTTTACAGAAGCAAACACTACCTTTAAATAACTGCTAGTCAAACAAATAGTGACACAATTGATATAATCAACATTTGGGGGACATATCTGACAAAGAACAATCACAAGTACCATAGGAAGTGCTTTCCTTAAATCAATTCACTAGTCCCATTTATTGAATTTTGGCAGCAGTTTCTCTCACTGAAGGACTGGTGGTGGGATGGGACAGACCACCACAGATGCTGGGAACTATCAGTAAACAATAAAACGTTTCACTCTCCAAAAAGAAATGATATTTAAAACTCAGGATCACTCAAGCTCCAAATAAATTACTATACTCCCTAGTACGGTACATTAACTGATTCAATTCATTATATGAACCTGTCAGCATAAAAGGAATTTATACCTGGATTATTCCAAAGCAGATCAACTGGCCAGACTCACAAGCCCAGGACAAAACTCACAAGCCCAGGACAAAACTTCAGTAGAGTCTATAGAATACCGAAACCCTCTCAAATGTTAGAGTGAGTTTTTAAACCCTTCTACAGATTTTCCTACCATTTTTACATTATGAAGATGGCAATCATGGCCAAATTGAATTGCATATGGCAACTGAAAGATCAGAAAGATTTCACGTGAACAAAGTAAATGAATCACAAATAGAAGGATGAAATTCTATCTCTAAAACGAAAGCCTAAATCAAGAGTGGATCCCTTATCAATTAAATTAGACCCTGAAGCTGCATGACCTTATCCAATCTTGGAAATACATGTTCAAACTCTCAACATCACCTATTTTTTTTAAAGGGTCTTGGACTTCCCTGGTGGCTCAATGGTTAAGAATCCACCTGCCAATGCCGGGGACATGGGTTCGAGCCCTGGTCAGGGAAGATCCCACATGCTGGGGAGCAACTACACATGGGTACCACAACTGTTGAGCGTGCGCTCTAGAGCCCGCGAGCCACAACTACTGAAGCCCACGCGCCTAGAGCCCATGCTCCACAACAAGAGAAGCCACTGCAATGAGAAGCCCGTGCACCACAACGAAGAGTAGCCCCCACTCGCCACAACTAGAGAAAGCCCGCGTGCAGCAACGAAGACCCAATGCAGCCAAAAATAAATAAAAATTTTTAAAATGTTTAAAAAAATAAAATAAAATAAAAGGGGCTTTAAGGGTCTTAAATGATAACCACAATTAAACTTCACACTTTAACTCACGAGTTTTAGCCCCTAGCTTGGTGCCAAAACTAGGAGTGGACCCTGACTTGTCACCAGACTAATTAGCTGTGGCTCAGCCCTTATAAAGCTTTCTCCAGCACATGGTGATTTTTCCCAGATCTCTGTCCAACTGCTTTTGAGAGCAGGATTTTTAGGACTCTGAGGACTCCCACATATAAGAAATCACTGTTCAGATTCTTTTTCATAGAAGTTCCATCTTGTCCTGTCCCTGCCCAGTTTTCATCTTTTGTCATGTTCCATGATCAGGGTCCCATTTTTCCATCTCCCTGCTGATGTGGCCTGAATGTCCATACCACTCAGTCTAAATCCTACCTATCATTCAGAACCCAGCTCTGCTCCACCGCCAACTTTGAAAAACTCTGATTTCCTCCCTCTTCTCTTCCTCCCTCTTCCCCTCCCCAGAATAACTTTTTGGTGTTCCCGTATTGTCCAGGATATACCTCTATCTGAGGGTCAGATACCTCTATCAGAGGGTCAGATACAAACTCTAAGGATAAATGTGTCTGGTATTTCAATAGGAAATGTATCAATGATTTGTTTTTAATAAATGATGTCCATAAAGGAAATGTAGTGAGTGGTATATAGAGTGATTCTTCAAAGCTGATCTGAGGCATAGAGTTCAAATCTAAAAATTTCTCTGTTACAAAATCATTTTTTTCACCAACACAATATCTTGACAAAGCCAATACAGATCAACTTCCTATGCTTAGTAATCAACAAAATAAAATTCGGAGAAAGATGTAGAAATGAACTCTCAAAATGGTTTCAACACTATAAATTTTATTATTAGGAGTATTTAAAAAAAGATATCTATGCAAGGACTAACTTTACCTGTTATTGCTTGAATTACGTACTTAATGTAAAGACTATCATTGTGACATATTCACCAAATGCTTAGCATAAATATATCTTAGTAAGAAAATCACTGTTGACAATTTACAAATACAAAAATATAACAAAGAAGGAAATTATAGAGCTCCCAATATGTGTAACACATACCGCACTCTACTATAATGTTATTTAAATCTGTCCCCCCTTTCAACTGTGAGCTCTGAAAGGGGGAGACCATGTCTTATTCATATTTGTACCCCCAGAGCTTAGCACAGTGTCTGGCAAATAAAAGTTTGATAAATTAATGAATAAGAAGATACATAAATTCCAAGAATAATTCTCTTAAGATGTACACCTGGTTCCCACTGTACATCTGAGTAACCTTCTCTCACTTGGACTAATTGTGATTCTGCCTTCTGGAGCAATGGAAAATAATTCTTCCTCTTCCACGTAAGACTATTTCAATTAGATGAAGAAAATATATGTGACAGGGAAGGGAACATGAGGATATGAGTTAGGGCAGTTGCTCAACCCTGGCTAAACATTAGAACTGCCTTGAGAGCTTTTAAATAATACCGAATAGGTCCCACCCCAACCCGATTAACTCAAAATATCTAGGGATGGAACCTAGTTTTCGTTTTCGTTTTTTTTTAAACTCCACAGGTGAATGCAATGTGCAGCCAAGATTACAAACCACTGAGTTAAGGAAACTAGGTTCTAGCCCAGCCTCTGCAAATAACTCTCCCCTTATGCATTTTACTTAAATTCTCTCAGTCTGTGTTTCTACATCTATAAAATGACAGGTTTACACTGTTAAGGTCAAAGGAAATAATGTATAGGGAGTGCTCTGAAAAACTTGAAACTGCTAAATAATTGTTAGGACATTAAAGATGCTTCCTTATTTTGGACCAGGTCACCACCAAGAAAGGGAACTTTTCCAGATAACCCTAAAAGGAAGACCCAACTAGATAAAACCTGGGAGTGCTGAGGGTGGGGTAAAGGAGGTTTGAATTAAACACATGCTTCATTTGAGCCATCACCATTTTTAAAAATGTTAATATAATCTTAATACATTAGTAGAATTTCAGTGTCAGAAGCAAGGGAGGTAATAATCCCATTTATATTCTGCAATGGGCAAACTATAACTGGAATATCCTGTTCAAAGTACCTCATTTTAAAAGGTCTTAAACAGACTGGGTGTCCAGAAGAGGTGATTTGACTAATCTGGCAATCACGTCACATGAGAAATGGTAAGGAACTAGGGATGCGTGGCCTACAAAGGTGAGTTGGAAGGGGGTGCTGCCTTCATAAGTTTCAAGGGCTGTCATGTGGAAGAGGAAGACTTACTCTCGTCCCTTATTGCTCCAGGAGAGGCAGAAACAGGAAGTTACTGGGATGCACAGCCTAACAAACAACTTGATAATAATTCAAACAGAATTCCTGGATGTATTTACTCTTCAAAAAAGATTCTTGGGATCCAATTATAAACATTGTTTCAAAAGGTCTAGGATTACCCCGGAATCTGCATCTAAAGCAGGCTCTCTGGATGACTCTGGGTAGTCCTTTTTTTTTTTTAATATAATGACCTTTATAAAAAGGCTTATTTTAATGTAATTCACACACCACGAAATTCATCCACTTAAAGTATACAATCCAATGGCTTTTAGCGTATTGACAGTTGTGCATTCATTACAATTTTAGAACATTTGCATCACCTCCAAAAGAAATTCTGTACCAATTAGCAGTCACTCCCCATGTCCCCCCAAATCTTTCAGCCCTAGGCAATCACTAATCTACTGTTGCTATAGATTTACCTATTTTCTTTACATTTAATAGAAATGGAATCATACTGAGGGGTATTTTGTGACTGCCCTCTTTCACTTAGCATACTGTTTAAAATTCGTCCATGTTGTAGTATGTATCAGTACTTCACTCCTTTTTATTGCTGAATAATATTCCACTTAATGGATATACCATATCTTATTTATCCATTCATCAGTTAATGGACACAAGTTCTTTCCATTTTTTGGCAATTATGAACAATGCTGCTATGAACATTCAAGTACAAGTTTTTGTATGGACATAGCTTTATAACCAAGAGGGATGAAAACATAAGAGTGAAACTGCCAAATCATATGGTAACTCTGTTTACCTTTTGGAGGAACTGTTAAACTGTTTTCCAAAGTGGCTGCACCATGTTACATTCCCACCAGTAATGTATAAAGATTTCAATTTCTCCACATTATTGCTAACACTTGTTATTAGCTGTCTTTTGATTAGAGCCATCCAAGGGGGCTTGAAGTGGTAACTCATGTGGTTTTGATTTTCATTTCCCTGAAGGCTAATGATGTTGAGCATCTTTTCATAAGCTTTTCATCTTTTCATAAGGTCATTCACATATCTTCTTTGGAAAAAGGACAGTCCATTTTAAAAATCAATAATTTTGCCAAGCCAGTAAGGACAGTAAGTTCAATGGACAGAAACACATCAAATACATTTAAATCCACAAATTTATAATATTTTTTTAAAAACCCACCATTGGAGGATGTTGGCAAACCAACCCTATTTTTGGTAAACTGGTTAATATAGGGAAAGAGTCAATCATTTACCCTGCCTTTCTTATATAACCTGTCCACCTAGGTAAGCAAACAGTTGATAAAAGAAAACTCTGTATAGAAGAATTCCAGCTAATAAATGAAGGAATGACAGGCTATCACCATTTTGCAATCTCAGTGTACTAGACCTAGGCATTGAGCTTTAGCAGCTGCAAAAATAAGCTGACATTATGTGCCTAATGATGAAAATATACACCACCACCCGTAAAGCAATCTTGCCAAAAAATAAAGGAAAAACAAAAAAACTTAAACATGATGGAACTGTGGTCTAGAAGTGAGATTCAAATATGAATTTACAGGAAATAGAGAGGACAGAAAAAAGATGTTAAACTATACCAAGGGGGTGCAATAAGCATAATCTAGACCATAGGAAACTCAACAGGACAAAGAACCAACTTTCTTCAACAAATAAATTGCAAGGGAGAGGAAAAAAAAAAGAGAAGAGAAGGAGAAGTAATATGTAGTTTAAAAAACATTATATCCTTATTTATATCCTCATCCAAACAACCTTTTAAAAATATTAGCACAATCACAATTGGAAATGTGAATGCTGACTGTGTATTTAATTATATTAAAGAAATATTGTTAATTTTTAAAGATATGAAATATTATGATTATGTTTTTTTAAAGGAGTCCTCATCTTTTAGATACATGTTGAAATACTTATGGATAAAGTGATAGGATGTCATGGATTTACTTTAAAATAATATGGGAATAATATGGGAAAGAGAAATAGGTGGCAGCATAGGTGAAACAAGTCAGCCATGAGTTGAAAATTGTCGAAGTTGGTGATGAGTACATAAGGGTTCATTATGCAATTCTGTCTACTTCAATATTTTGGGGCAATTTTCCAAATTTTTATGAGAAAAGTGTTTTTTAAAAAAAAGCTTGCCAAAACCAAAAGCTTAAGAGGTTCTAAGAGCCCCTCCACTGGTCACAATCAAGAAGAAACTGGATGGCTCTTTATTACAGTTCTTGTAATATAAATGACACACAAGGATTTCTTCTTCAAATGCTAGGATTCTATTAAAGAGAGCAGTCTTTAAAAAGACTAGCTAAATCACCTCAATTAGCCACTTAATTTTGCTAATAGAAACTTTAATAAAAACTTAATTTTGCTAATAGACTCTCAAAATTGTGTAAAAACAACTATGATTAATCTAGTTTCCTAAGTAAATATATTTGCTTAAATGCTTACCCTTAAGGAGCACAACAAAAGAACAAACAAATTAATCAAATGAGGATATACATTTTAAAATTACTTTTTTTTTTTTTTTTTGCGGTATGCGGGCCTCTCACTGTCTTGGCCTCTCCCGTTGCGGAGCACAGGCTCCGGACGCGCAGGCTCAGTGGCCATGGCTCACGGGCCCAGCCGCTCCGCGGCATGTGGGATCTTCCCAGACTGGGGCACGAACCCGTGTCCCCTGCATCGGCAGGCAGACTCCCAACCACTACACCACCAGGGAAGCCCTAAAATTACTTTTTAAAGTGCCAAATGCAATTCATCCCTAAGGTACAATTATTGTTAGTATGTGCAATATGTTTATCATCAAACAATATACTTCATGAAACAAGGGCATGATAACATTTTCTGGGATTGATGACTAAACATCTGTTCCCTCAAAATACATGCACAAATATACTATCTTCCTGAGCAGCTAGGTTATAGTTACTGCCTCCCCCCACAAAATACTATTTTACCAACTTATGTTTAGCCAAAAAGATTTAACATGGGATAGAGTAAAAACAGAAACAAACCAAACAGAAACCTAAAAAGCATGCCAAATCATGTAATGAGTACCAAAGAATCACTGGATTATTTTCAGGAGAAGGAAGAATGTGTGCAGAAAATATTAAGTTTAGTGGTTAGGAGACAAGGCAAGAGAAATAATACATATAACACAGTATCTGTAGCATATGTATTAATTTAACCAAACCCCTTCTCTACATTACTACAGTATTCAATATCAACATTTTTACCTTCTCATTAGTGTAGTTTTTTGTTTGTTTTTGCATTCTGAACTAAATTTTTTTAAGTTTGTACTACATTTTATAAAATTGCTTAGAAAAATCTCCTGGTAAAATGCAAAAGAATCAAACTACTGAGAAGAATGTGAAACAACAGTAATTCTTAGACACTTCTGGTGGAAACATAAATTAGTACAGACACCTTAGAAAACAATTGGTATTGTCCAGTTAAAATGAAAATTAAAAAAATAAAGAATGTTTTAGCTCCTGGTGGCTGCTATGACAAATCACCATACTTAGTGGCTTAAAACAACAGATATTTATTTTCTCACAGTTCTGGAGGCCAGAAGTCTAAAATCAGTATCACTGGGCCAAATTCCAGGTGTTGCTGGCAGGGCCGCACTCCCTCCAGAGGCTCTAGGAAAGAGTTTGTTTCTTGGCTCTTCCATCTTTTGGTGCCTGCTGGCATCCTGGGCTGTGGCTACATCACTTCAATCTCTACCTCTGTGATCACGGGGCCTTCTCCTCTTATACTCGGTGTAACTTCCGTTGGCCTCTCCTCTATTAAGGACACTTGTGACTGCATTTAGAGCCCACCTGATAATCTAGGATCATCTCCCCAGCTCAAGATCCTTAACTTAATCACACCTGCAAAGATCCTCTTTCCACATAAGGTAACATTTATAGGTTCCAGGTATTAGGACCTATTATCTTTAGGGGCCATCCTTCAGCCTGCTCCATGCATATAGCCTACAATACAGCAATCCACTCCTGCGTAATTCCCTACACAAACTCTTGCACATTAACACCAGATGACAAGTACAAGAATATTTACAGCAACATTGTTTACAATAACAACAAAAAAAACAACTGGAAACAAATATTCATCAACAAAATGGATACACTGTGATGTATTCATATAATTACACAGCAGTGAAAACAGAAGTACAGCTACACACATCAGCATGGAAGAATCATGTAACACATGTGGAGCAGAAAATAAAGCAAGTCACAAGAATTACATATGGCATACTACATTTATATAATAAGGTCTTAAAACACACAAAACTGGGGCATTCCCTGGTGGTGCAGTGGTTGGGAGTCCGCCTGCCGATGCAGGGGACACGGGTTCCTGCCTCGGTCTGGGAAGATCCCCACATGCCGCGGAGCGGCTGGGCCTGTGAGCCATGGCCGCTGAGCCTGCGCGTCCGGAGCCTGTGCTCCGCAACGGGAGAGGCCACGGCAGTGAAAGGCCCTCGTATCGCAAAAAAAAAAAAAAAAAACCAAAACACACACACAAAACTGAGCTCTGTAATGTTTAGAGTTGTGTGCATACTATAAAACAATACAGAAAAGAAAAACAAACACAAAATTCAAGATAGTGGTATCCTACGTGGGAGAGAGGGAGGGCTGAATTGTGGAGCATGCAGGGGTCTTTTTTTTTTTTTTTTTTTTTTTTTTGCGGTACGCGGGCCTCTCACTGCTGTGGCCTCTCCCGTTGCGGAGCACAGGCTCCGGACGCGCAGGCTCAGCGGCCATGGCTCACGGGCACAGCCACTCCACGGCATGTGGGATCCTCCCGGACCGGAGCACGAACCCGTGTCCCCTGCATCGGCAGGCAGACTCTCAACCACTGCGCCACTGGGGTCTTTAAAGGGATTGGTAAGGACCCATTTCTTAACTGGTTGGTGGAATAACAGAATATATTTTTTTAATTTAGTTTAATTTATATATTCAAAAGTTCTACCCAAAAATACATACCTTCCATATATACCATTTGAATTCATGATATATTTAATAATGAAAATGTTGTAATTCCCACTGTTTATTCTAGCTCTGTAAAGCAGACCAAGATCATTATCCCCACTGCTGATAAGCACTTAATGGTTTCTCTAGAAACACGGTCACAGTCTAACGAGAGTACTCCCAGTATCAGGTGTGAGTAGCTCAAGCACTTCCCATTTGTAGGAAGAGTGTGAGCGGGTGGCACAAGCTAAGCTTTGGATGATGCTGCAGTTGGCTCTGCCTCCTGGAGGATGTGCAGACTGTCTAGGGAGACAGAGACTCTTGATGCCTCCCAGGGGATGTGTGGCAATGCCGAGAAATATTTTGGGTCGTTACAAGTACAGAGGTGTTACTGGCATCTAGTGGGTAGAGGCCAGGGACGGACATCCTGCAATGTACAGGGAAGCCCCCGCAGCAGAGAATCATCTAGCTGAGGGTGAAAAAATACTGCTCTATAGTAACCATTTGATTGAATGCATGCAATAAGCCTAACTACTGCCACCTGACATTGAGTGTGAGGAACAACCTCCCATTAGGGACATAGGAAGTCCCGGTTTGCAAAATTTGTCAATCCTCAGAATTGTGCACAGGAGGGATTCTAATCATATACTCAATTAAAATACAAGTTCTACAGATAATTATTGTTACCAGAGGGATTCTGATAGATCGTAAACTTCTCAAGGGTGCATACTTATATTCATTCATCTCTTTATCTTCTGCACTAAAACCTCAGCATGTTTTGAATTCTTTCTCCTGAAATAAGGCACAGAGCACAGCACCTGGCATGTAGTAAGCACTCAATAACATTAGTTAATATTCGTTGAAAAACATTTTTCAAATTTATTTCAAACTCTATCATTATGGCTTGCAACTTTGTCTATTTTGTTCCCTAGTGTATCCCAAACACCAGAGAACCTGTTACATGACAGATGCTCAATAAATATTTACTGAATGAGCAAATGACTAAAGATGCTACCTGACAGTGCACATACGTGCCCAACAAAACAAAACAAACAACAGAAAGCAATAGACACAATAAGGCACCGTTTGCAAACACACTCCTAGATCAGTACTTCCAATGACTTCTTTAGTCAACATGAACAAAGAAGCTGAAATCAGTGTCATCCATACTTTGATTATAAGATCAGAGACATTAATTTTAAACCTGTAGCCTGTAATTGTTTGGCTGGGGTAGGCAAGAACATGAATAGGCACCAAACAACTACTCAGTAAAAATTACCGATAACCATGGCTGACCCCTAAATACCTCTAAGAAACATGAGAAATGCTGCATCTTTTATGCCACGAAATCTTGCCCTTCTCATCAATTCCTGCTCACAGCTGCGCCTAATTAAAACTGCCTGGAAACCTCGTCTATCACTTTACTGGCTATTTTTTCTACTAAATCAAGATTCCACTTTAGAATTCAAATCCATCTGTCTCCCTCAGTCTGCAAAGAACAAATGTTCAGTAAAACTAACCAGCTAGCTAAAATTAAATGTACCTTTTGTAGTTAAGACTTAATATGCTGTTGGGGGCAGGGAGCAAGGAGTATAAGGATAAACCACTAAAAAAATAAGGTAACAGGGCTTCCTTGGTGGCGCAGTGGTTGAGAATCTGCCTGCTGATGCAGGGGACACGGGTTCCAGCCCTGATCGGGGAAGATCCCACATGCTTTGGAGCAACTAAGCCCATGCGCCACAACTACTGAGCCTGCACTCTAGAGCACGTGAGCCGCAACTACTGAAGCCCGCACGCCTAGAGCCCGTGCTCCACAACAAGAGAAGCCACCGCAATGAGAAGCCTGCGCACCGCAACAAAGATAGCTCCCTCTCGCCGCAACTAGAGAAAGCCCACGTACAGCAACGAAGACCCAACACAGCCAAAAATAAATTAATTTTTAAAAAATCATTATTAAAAAAAAGGTAACACAAAGCTTAACTATATTAAATACTTAACCATATTAGATTACATATTAGATATGCAACTCCTATCTTAGCAAATCAGGGACAAATCCAGAAACTCGTGGCTAAAAAAGATTTATGTCTAAAGGCAACTTTCTGGAGAATTTTACACGTCAAACATTGCTCTTCCAAAATAATTACATAGGGCTATCAACCCCAAAGTTTTGCTCGTCCATTTTCCTCTCATCTGAACATTAGAAAACCTAAATTGGCTCAAAATCTATAGCTTCACTTTTTTTTTTTTTTTAGCGGTAGGCGGGCCTCTCACTGTTGTGGCCTCTCCCGTTGCGGAGCACAGGCTCCGGACGCGCAGTCTCAGCTGTCATGGCTCACGGGCCCAGCCGCTCCGCGGCATGTGGGATCTTCCCGGACCGGGGCACGAACCTGTGTCCCCTGCATCGGCAGGCGGACTCCCAACCACTGTGCCACCAGGGAAGCCCTATAGCTTCACTTTTGATATCTAAAATACGGATGATTCATTGCTGAGCTATTGGTCCTGTCCCATGATCAGAAAAACATAAGAAAAAAATCCACTTTTTATGGCCTTTATCTGGAACCTACAACTTCAAATTTCTAAGAGTTTTATAAATTATGACAGCAAAATACATAAAATTCCCCCTCTTAATGCAACTTTTATTATCACTGCTGAGTTACTAAGTCCTTGCCTAGATATGATAAAGGAGGAACACATGAAAAAGACCTATCGCATTATGGATTTTAACAGCCAGAAGTTGCTTCTGTGAGGTTTTGGATTGATTAATTTTTGCTGCCAAAGCCACATATACCAAGTTATACCATGTTATACTTACGTCCTGAAACATCAAAAAATATCTAAAGTTCAATTTTTCTTTCCAACATGATTTTTTACCAAAGAAATCCTTTCTCTAGTAAACAATGAAACAGACAACAAGATGAAGCATTAAAAATTTTACATCTTGGGGGCTTCCCTGGTGGCGCAGTGGTTGAGAGTCCACCTGCCGATGCGGGGGACACAGGTTCGTGCCCCGGTCCGGGAAGATCCCGCATGCCGTGGAGCGGCTAGGCCCATGAGCCATGGCCGCTGAGCCTGAGCATCCGGAGCCTGTGCTCTGCAACGGGAGAGGCCACAACAGTGAGAGGCCTGCGTACTGAAAAAAAAAAAATTTACATCTTGGAATTTATTTCAAAAACACTACAATTTACCACATCAATGCAATGTGTATTTAACTTACAACATTCCATGCTACCCAGGGGTTACCGATAAAATGAAAAATGGGGTTCCTTCTTTTTCTTCAAAATCATGTAACTGCAATTTTCGAATTTCACTAAAACTCTTAAAACTATAGACAAAATCACTTCCAAATACATTTAATTTTTTTTTTTTATTGCACGGAAAATGTGCTGGACCAAATTTAACAGAAAATAAATTACCACCAACTAGGTTTAAAAATATTTTTGTTGGGCTTCCCTGATGGCGCAGTGGTTAAGAATCCGCCTGCCAATGCAGGGGACACGGGTTCGAGCCCTGGTCCAGGAAGATCTCACATGCCATGGAGCAACTAAGCCCGTGTGCCACAACGACTGAGCCTGTGCTCTAGAGCCCATGAGCCACAACTACTGAGCCCACATGCCAAAACTACTGAAGCCCATGTGCCTAGGGCCTGTGCTCTGCAACAAGAGAAGCCACCGCAATGAAAAGCCCGTGCACGGCAACGAAGAGTAGCCCCCGCTCGCCCCAACTAGAGAAAAGCCCTCATGCAGCAATGAAACCCAATGCAGCCAAAAATAAATAAATAAATAAAATTTAAAATATATATATATATATATTTGTTACATAGATTTGTTGTAAATGGGTTCAACTAGCATGATGTCCTAGAGCATATAGGTAGCTAGTGATACTGACATTCTCTTAAAACTGTACTTCAAATTTTTGATAATACTGCTACTTTGACAAATACTACTGAATTCTCTTTATAAATAAATAAATAAATCCACATTCTTCAAATTCAATTCAACAAACTTTATTTCTGACGTGGTTTCCAATGTACAAAGTACTGATAAGCACTGTGAGGATTCAGAAACATTTGGAGGTACAAAGACATTGAACATTATACTGGAGAAAAACTGGAATCAACCTAAAATGTCTATCAACAGGAGAAAGGCTAAATAATCTGTGAGGAAGTTTGAAAGAACGAAGCTGAGCAATTCATATAAATAAATAAGCAATTTGTATATATAAAACATAATTATATATAATAATGAATTATATAAAATATAATTATATATAATCCATATATTCATATATACACAGTTCATATACAATTATATATAACTCAATATAGTTCACATTCACATATATAATTCATACACACACACATACATGAATTAAGCTCTAAGATACACAGAGTGGAAAAAAACAAGTTGCAAAAACATGCATATATGGACATATGTACGCTACCAAATGTAAAATAGATAGCTAGTAGGAAGCAGCCGCATAGCACAGGGAGATCAGCTCGGTGCTTTGTGACCACCTAGAGGGGTGAGATAGGGAGGGTGGGAGGGAGACGCAAGAGGGAGGAGATATGGAGATATATGTATATGTATAGCTGATTCACTTTGTTATGAAGCAGAAACTAACACACCATTGTAAAGCAATTATACTCCAATAAAGATGTTTAAAAAAAAACATGCATATAACAACATTAATTTAAAAAAAAAACAATACTACACATCTTCTAAAGGTAGCATCTTCAGGCTCCGTGAACAAACAAGCTAAGAGCTGAGATGAACATGCCTGGAGGAGGCCAATTATGGCAGGGGGACAATGGAATGGGATTTGAATAGGGCTGAATGTGAATCTTAAGTATCTCTCCAAAGAATTCCTGAGGCAATTTCAGATCACTTCAATTTCTGTAATAAATTTTGATTTCCATTTACGTAGAACTTTCACTCTTGGGAAAACTTAAAATTTTAACTCCAAAGCATTTCCAACTCTTAATGGCTTCATGGAGAAAAATCAACAGCCACAGAAGCATCCTACAATGTCCTGCTTTAGTGAAACAACTGAAGCTGTAAACCCAAAACTGCAGGGGAGTTATAACTGGTCCTGTGATTTCTAAAACAACTTGGATGAGTGTTCAGCATAAAGAACACGGCCTGGTAAACAGCCACACTGTAAGAAACTAAGCAAAACAGCAATGTCTCTGTTCAAAATACAAATTCCAAGCCTAGCTTAACTCAGAGTTCATAAAAAGCTCAACACAGCAGAGGCACATAGGTAATAACAGAAAAGAAAGGAGGCTGGAAACAAAAATGGCTGTAGGTCTCTGGACTATCTCGAGTTTTTCCTATTGCATAACAAAATTTTTGCATTAAGAAAAAATCACAAACAATCAAACAATATAAAAACAATAAACAAGACTCTAAACGCTATCTATAAGAACAAACAAAAACTAACCAATCAAAACCTTAATGATATAAGAAACACAAAGGTAAATAGCAAAATAAGCAATTCAAGGGCAATTAAGTACTTTACAAAAGAAAATTACTAGTTATATATTAATCACATTATAACATTTGTCTACAAAGACTGGAAGTAAATTCATGAAATTATGGAGTACGAGTAATTTATATTTTTCTTCCTTTTGCCTTTTCAAATTTTCTCCAGAGGACATGTATTACTTTTGTAAGAAGTTTTTTTTAAGCTTTCTTCACTTTTAAAAATCCAAGTATAGTTGATTTACAATGTTGTTAGCTTCTGCTGTATAGCAAAGTGATTCAGTTATACATATACGTACATTCTTATTTTATTTATTTATTTTTGGCTGCATTGGGTCTTTGTTGCTGTGTGCGGGCTTTCTCTAGTTGTGGTGAGTGGGGGCTACCTTCGTTGAGGTGTGCAGGCTTCTCACTGCGGTGGCTTCTCTTGTTGCGGAGCATGGGCTCTAGGCATGCGAGCTTCAGTAGTTGTGGCATGTGGGTTCAGTAGTTGTGGCTCGTGGGCTCCAGAGCGCAGGCTCTGTAGTTGTGGCACATGGGCTTAGTTGCTCCACAGCATGTGGGATCTTCCTGGACTAGGGCTCGAACCTGTGTCCCCTGCATTGGTAGGCAGATTCTTAACCACTGTGCCACCAGGAAATCCCCATACATTCTTTTTTTATATTCTTTTCCATTATAGTTTATCATAGCATATTGAATATAGTTCTCTGTAAGAAGTTATTTTAGAAAGAGTAGAAAGCAAATGTCTTTCCTAAAGGCGCTAGAAAGCTGTAGTTCAGGAGCTCACAGAAGAGAACTGTTTGGTAGTGAGGGAACTACATTTACAAAATTTACCAAATGTTTACATGCCAGAAGCTGTGCCAAAAAGTTTCCATTCACTGTGGTCCTTAATCTGGAAAATCATAGCATGAGGCAGGTAAGTAGTAGTGCTGTCCCCATGAGATAAGGAAATGGCTGGTTTAGGGGAGTTGGGATAAATTGGGAATTTGGGATTAACAGATACACAATACTATACAGAAAACAGATAAAAAAACAAGGACCTACTGTATAGCACAGGAAACTATATTCAATATCTTGTGATAACCTATAAAGGAAAAGAATCTGAAAAAGAATATATATATGTGTGTGTGTGTGTGTGTACGTATGTGTGTGTGTGTGTGTGTGTGTGTGTGTGTGTGTGTATATATATATATAAAACTGAAACACTTGCTGTACACCTGAAATAGTGTAAATCAACTATACTTCAATAAATAAATGAATGAATGGAAAATGGCTGGTTTAGAAGGTTAAACCAATGACCAAATCACTTCATTAGTAAATGGTGAACTGGGATTAAAAGGCAGTCTGTAAACTTAGAGCCCACATTCTGAACCACAACACCAGTGTTTCCAACACATCTTAAGAAGCATCTTGGGCTTCCCTGGTGGCGCAATGGTTAAGAATCTGCCTGCCGGGACTTCCCTGGTGGTGCAGTGGTTAAGAATATGCCTAACAATGCCGGGGACATGGGTTTGAGCCCTGGTCCGGGAAGATCCCACATGCCACGGAGCAACTAAGCCTGTGCGCCACACTATTGAGCCTCTGCTCTAGGGCCCGTGAACCACAACTGCTGAGCCTACGTGCCACAACTACTGAAGCCCACGTGCTTGGGGCCTGCGCTCTACAACAAGAGAAGCCACCACAATGAGAAGCCCGCGCACTGCAATGAAGAGTAGCCGCCACTCGCCACAACTAGAGAAAGCCCACACGCAGCACCAAAGACCCAACGCAGCCAAAAATAAATAACTGATTTTAAAAAAAAGAATCTGCCTGCCATTCTTCAATATATGCAAATCTATCAATGTGATATACCATATTAACAAACTGAAGGATAAAAACCATATGATCATCTCAATAGAGGCAGAAAAACCTTCTGACAAAATTCAACAACCATTTATGATAAAAACCCTCCAGCAAGTAGGTATAGAGGGAAATTACCTCAACATAATAAAGGCCATATATGACAAACCCACAGCCAGCATCGTTCTCAATGGTGAAAAACTGGAAACCATTTCCACTAAGATCAGGAACAAGACAAGGTTGCCCACTCTCACCACTATTATTCAACTTAGTTTTGGAAGTTTTAGCCACAGCAATCAAAGAAGAAAAAGAAATGAAAGGAATCCAAAATGGAAAAGAAGAAGTAAAACTGTCACTGTTTGCAGATGACATCATACTATACATACAGAATCCTAAAGCTGTTACCAGAAATCTACTAGAGCTAATCAGTGAATCTGGTAAAGTAGCAGGATACAAAATTAATGCACAGAAATCTCTTGCATTCCTATACACTAATGATGAAAAATCTGAAAGAGAAATTAAGGAAACACTCCCATTTACCACTGCAACAAAAAGAATAAAATACCTAGGAATAAACCTACCTAAGGAGACAAAAGACCTGTATGCAGAAAACTATAAGACACTGATGAAAGAAATTAAAGATGATACAAACAGATGGAGAGATATACCATGTTCTTGATTGGAGAATCAAGATTGTGAAAATGACTATACTACCCAAAGTAATCTACAGATTCAATGCAATCCCTATCAAACTACCAATGGCATTTTTCACAAAACTAGAACAAAAAATTTCACAATTTGTATAGAAACACAAAAGACCCCAAATAGCCAAAGCAATCTTGAGAAAGAAAAATGGAGCTGGAGGAATCAGGCTCCCTTACATCAGATCATATTACAAAGCTACAGTAACCAAGACAGTATGGTACTGGCACAAAAACAGAAATACAGATCAATGGAACAGGATAGAAAGCCCAGAGATAAACCTGGGCACATATATATGGGCACCTTATTTTTGATAAAGGGCACCTTATTTTTGATAAAGGAGGCAAGAATATACAATGGAGATATGGGCACCTTATTTTTGATAAAGGAGGCAAGAATATACAATGGAGAAAAGACAGCCTCTTCAAT
Organism: Lagenorhynchus albirostris; assembly: GCF_949774975.1. Taxonomy (NCBI): domain Eukaryota; kingdom Metazoa; phylum Chordata; class Mammalia; order Artiodactyla; family Delphinidae; genus Lagenorhynchus; species Lagenorhynchus albirostris. Next base: position 72,921,571 of record NC_083108.1, read on the forward strand.
AAGTAGTGCTAGGAAAACTGGACAGCTACATGTAAAATAATGAAATTAGAACACTCCCTAACACTGTATACAACGATAAACTCAAAATGGATTAAAGACATAAATGTAAGGCCAGACACCATCAAACTCTTAGAGGAAAACATAGGCAGAACACTCTATGACATAAATCACAGCAAGATCCTTTTTGACCCACCTCCTAGAGAAATGGAAATAAAAACAAAAATAAACAAATGGGACCTAATGAAACTTCAAACCTTTTGCACAGCAAAGGAAACCATAAACAAGACCAAAAGACAACCCTCAGAATGGGAGAAAATATTTGCAAACGAAGCAACTGACAAAGGATTAATCTCCAAAATATACAAGCAGCTCATGCAGCTCCATATCAAAAAAACAAACAACCCAATCCAAAAATGGGCAGAAGACCTAAATAGACATTTCTCCAAAGAAGATATACAGATTACCAACAAACACATGAAAGGATGCTCAACATCACCAATCATTAGAGAAATGCAAATCAAAACTACAATGAGATATCATCTCACACCAGTCAGAATGGCCATCATCAAAAACTCTACAAATAATAAATGCTGTAGAGCGTATGGAGAAAAGGGAACCCTCTTGCACTGCTGGTGGGAATGTAAATTGATACAGCCACTATGGAGAACAGTATGAAGGTTCCTTAAAAAACTAAAAATAGAACTACCATACGACCCACCAATCCCACTACTGGGCATATACCCTGAGAAAACCATAATTCAAAAAGAGTCATGTACCAAAATGTTCATTGCAGCTCTATTTACAATAGCCAGGACATGGAAGCAACCTAAGTGTCCAGCAACAGATGAATGGATAAAGAAGATGTGACACATATATACATTGGAATATTAATCGCCCTAAAAAGAAACAAAATTGAGTTATTTGCAGTGAGGTGGATGGACCTAGAGACTGTCATACAGAGTGAAGTAAGTCAGAAAGAGAAAAACAAATACCGTATACTAACACATGTATATGGAATCTAAAAAAAAAATGGTTCTGAAGAAGCTAGGGGCAGGAAAGGAATAAAGACACAGATGTAGAGAATGAACTTGAGGACACGGTGAGGGGGAACGGTAAGCTGGGACGAAGTGAGAGAGTAGCATTGACATATATACACTACCAAATATAAAACAGATAGCTAGTGGGAAGCAGCTGCATAGCATAGGGAGATCAGCTCGGTGTTTTGTGTCCCCCCAGAGGGTGGGATAGGGAGGGTAGGAGGGAGACATAAGACGGAGGGGATATGGGGATATATGTATACATATAGCTGATTCACTTTGTTATACAGCAGAAACTAACACATCATTGTAAAGCAATTATACTCCAAAAAAGATGTTAAAAAAAAAAAAAAGAATCTGCTTGTCAATGCAAGGGACACAGTTTCAAGCCCTGGTCAAGGAAGATCCCACATGCCACAAAGCAACTAAGCCGGTGCGTCACAACTATTGAGCCTGCATGCACCCTAGAGCCCGTGAGCCACAACTACTGAGCCCACATGCCACAACTACTGAAGCCTGCGTGCCTAGAGCCCGTGCTCCACAACAAGAGAAGCCACTGCAGTGAAAAGCCTGTGCACCGCAACGAAGAGTAGCCCCCACTCACTGCAACTAAAGAAAGCCCATGTGCAGCAACAAAGACCCAACGCAGCAAAGCTAAAAAAAAAAAAGAAATTTTATAAAAAGAAAAAAAAGAATCATCTTGAGCACTAGTTAAAAAAACATACCCCCCTACACCTTCTATCAGAGGACCTGGAAATCTTATATTTAATAGGTGTCCCAGTAATTCGTACCAGCTATAACTTGGAAAACCCATCCATTCTGCTACCACTCAAACTTTCTGTTTAGGATGAAGCTTATTTCAGCATACAAACTGGCCCTAATTTCTATGAACTGTTTAAACGCCAGATACTACATTCTCCAAAACACAAAACAAAAGAAAACCAAGACAGTCTATTGATTGAAGCCACTCTTGGGTTTCCAAACAGAGAAAATGACTACTTTATAACATAAAGCAGGAGGTAAAGCTTTTGTATTGAGGCTGCCATAGTTTCTGAATTTCTACAGCCTCTGCAAGTGTTCTGATGAGAGTCACCGGTGGCTTGTTTTCCCCAACCACAAACTGGGGAAACCGTGGCTGAGGAAAGGAGGAAGGAGCAGGAGAATGAGTTCAGTGACCTACCTACTCTGTTGCTCTCATTTTTGAAACTAGGAGAAAATGAAATATGGATGTGGAATTTCATATTCTTAAATAAGAGCCTTCCTAGTAGAAACAGGTTATCAATTATTTGAATTATTATTTCATACATACATATATACAGGCAATGGTGAGGTCCACCACAAACTGGAAAATGCGAGTTCCTCCTAAAGGCATTCAAACATTTTGTAAAACTCTGAATGCCAAACAAAACCTTTTTGTAGTTGAATCTGACCTTCTGACTACAGTTTGCAATCCCTGTGGGCCCAAATTCTTGTTACCTCAGTTTCTTTTTCTAAAAATATGTATCATTTATTATATAAAATATATATTTATATTTCATGCAGGGGACAAATGTTGAATTTAAATATCTCTTGTTTGTCAATCATACTTCAATAAAGCTGAAAAAAACCTCTGATGATAAATGAGTTGGCATCTGTCAAGTAGGCTCTTTGAAAAATGAAACTCAGGACTGGGAATCACCTAGTGATTGAAATACTAAGCCAGATAAAATGAGGAATTTACCTGCACTTCACTTACCTACCACTAATCATCAATACACACATTGATATTAGGAATAATATCAGACACCTAGTGGATAGAACTTGGAGCTACGATTCACAACCTTCCTTCTATTCCAGAGCTGAGAGATACATCACAGTCACCCCAGTCACCGTGGTTTCCTAACACAGTGATGCTCGGGGCAGAAGGAGAGGGGGCCCCACGGCAGGTGTTAAGAATTGCTGATTTAGAACATAAGGACAGTATGTTGGCCCAAGCTGTGTTCGCTCTCATGCCAATTGCTTGCCATATGAACTATAAACACATTCCATTTATATGGATGACGTGTACAATACACAGAATTCCCTGCTTGAGCTTCTTCAGGCTGTCACTTCATTGGCTCTGCCAAGTCCTTGCCCCAGGCTTGAGCAGAAACAGCTCACTTCTTAGTTTGGACAAACCACAGAGATAAAACAGTGGAGTACAGTGAACATAAAGGTTGAATGTTTTTAAAGACCAAGCATTCTAACTGAAGTAGAAAAACTTTATCTTTTATTTATTCAGATCACTGCAGCACCAAGTTATGATTGCTTTGATATTAAGAAATGCACTAGATTGGGTTTCCCTGGTGGCGCAGTGATTAAGAATCCGCCTGCCAATGCAGGGGACATGGGCTCAAGCCCTGGTCCGGGAAGATCCCACATGCCGTAGAGCAACTAAGTCCGTGCACCACAACTATTGAGCCTGCACTCTAGAGCTCTGCAGCCACAACTACTGAGCCCAGGTGCCACAACTACTAAAGCCCGCATGCCTAGAGCCTGTCCCCTGCAACAAGAGAAGCCACCACAATGAGAAGCCCGTGCACCGCAACGAAGAGTAGCCCCCGCTTGCCGCAACTAGAGAAAGCCTGTGCGCAGCAACAAAGACCCAACACAGCCAAAAAATTTTAAAATTTTTTTATTAATTTGTTGGGACTTCCCTGGCAGTCCAGTGGCTATGACTCCATGCTCCCAATGCAGGGAACATGGGTTCGATCCCTGGTCAGGGAATTAAGATCCCACATGCTAAGATCCCGCATGCCGCACGGCGTGGCCAAAATAAAAAAATAAAAATAAATTTTAAAAAGTTTGTTGCATGATATTTCCATGTCAAGTTATTCTCCAGTGAAGACTCTAACTGTCAAAGATAAGGCATGCTTCTTGGGGACAAGTCAGATAAAACATTTAGTTTTGCTTCTCTCTCTCGTTGCATGAATCTCAACTTATCCATGCTGAGAACAGATGGCAAAAGAAATTGGCGCAGACTTCAGCTGAGGCAGTACCAACAGGATGGTCAGCAGGAAATACATTATTCTTAATTTCAACCTTTTCCTAGAAACAGTGCCTGGAATGTTATGGAGTAAAACTGGATGAGCAAGTGTAGGAAGATTTTATTTTTGGCAAGGTCTGAGTGCAAAGGAGAAAAACGAATTGACTAAAGAAACCTACTTAATTCTAGAAAAGCAATAATGTTGAGAATACCTCAAATTATTTTATATTTCAAAATGTTTCTATTTGGGGGGAAAGGCTATTGGTAATAAATATACAGCACTTTTAATTTTGGTATCAAATGTCTTTTTAGACTCAAAACCCAAAATAAACATGCCATTCTCACAACATGCTGAAAGGAGGAAGGTAATGATCATTTCTGAGGAAACAGCATATGTTATTAGAAAAAATTATTATTCTGTGTAACTTTTCTTGTTTTGATTTCACTGACTTAGGAAGCAATACTGTCATACTCTCCTAAGCTTCTAAGCAGTCTAATGCAAATTCCAGACTTTGCTTCTTAGAGGTTTAAAGTGTCTATTTTGTTTTTCTTTATTAAGGATATGAAGCCAATGAAGAGGCCCTCCCCAATCTCTCAGTATATTTTTATCTAATAAACTTTATGTTTTAGTGTTTTTGGATGGATTCATTTTTCTAGGCTTCAAAAGAATCAAACATCTTTACAGCATCCCTCAAGTGAATACGACTTTATTTCATCATAAAAAAATAATCCAATTTTAAAAGTTTAAGGCTGTCAGCAAGACACACCCTCAGTTTTTACGTCCACATGCAATCAGCTCTGACTTATGATGCCAATACTTTGGCCACACATCACACCACCCTCTGCTCTCCTGGTTATTAGACCTTTCAGTGAGAGGGCTGGATCAACTCTTCGGGCTAACATGACTAGCTCAGTCAGTTGGAACCAAATACTAAGTTGTGGTTCAATCTATTGGGTTGGCCAAAAAGGTCGTTCGGGTTTTTCCGGAAAAACCCGAACGACCTTTTTGGCCAACCCAATACATTAAGGGCCTGTCAGTCTCCTAAAAGCTCCATCCTGTGTCAGAAATCCAATGGAGTGTGAATGGCTGCATAAATCATCACCTTCATTTATCAGCCACCTCGTTTCCTGTTCTAGTCATCAGTTCAATTCAGGTAAGGGTTTATTTTCTATACCTTGCAGATCTAAATGATCTGAACCCAGCTTTCTGTGTAGGTGCATCAAGTAGCCAGCCCTTGCACAGCCCTCCTGCCTCACTTTATCAGTGTTTACAAAGAACTCAAATCTCTTTGCTTCCAAAGTAAATCAAGCTTCCTGTGAGAACAGAGGTCCCCAGTGCAAGGAGAGGCCAGAGGTCATCATCAGCTCTGACACACTATCACTTCTCACCAAATACGCCAGGGTGGAGTTTGTTTAGTGTCTGCCAGGACACAGATAAGGGTGTACAGCTGGCCCTCCTTCTGCTATCTCAGAATATGGCTCACAATGCCACGGAGCTCTCCTCTAGGTAACCAATTTATAGAATCTTTTAATAGTAAAAACAAACAAACAAAAAAACAGGTGAGGGGTTTAGGAAAGAGGACTATTTAAGCAGGTACCCCAACAAAGACAACTCTGGAGACTTTTAGATCTATCGACTATTCATAGTGACAAACTGATGGATACAAATGAATCTCATGCTTCAATACCTAGAAATTTCTAGAGAAAGGGGTAAAAGTGAAAGTTTTTTGTTTTGCTGCATCGCACAGCATGCGGAATCTTAGTTCCCCAACCAGAGATGGAAGCATGGAGTCTTAACCACTGGACCACCAGGGAAGTCCAAAATGTGAAAGTTTTTAATTCAGCAGGTTTAGTTGGTTTTTTCCCCGTTAAAGCTACAGATAGGGGCTTCCCTGGTGGCGCAGTGGTTAAGAATCCGCCTGCCAATGCAGGGGACATGGGTTCGAGCCCTGGTCCGGGAGAATCCCACATGCCGTGGAGCAACTAAGCCCGTGCACCACAACTACTGAGCCTGTGCTCTAGAGCCTGCGACTAAGCCCGTGCGCCACAACTACTGAAGCCCGCGTGCCTAGAGCCCGTGCTCCGCAATGAGAGAAGCCACCACAATGAGAAGACAGTGTACCACAACAAAGGGTAGACCCCACTCACCGCAACTAGAGAAAGCCTGTGTGCAGCAACGAAAGACCCAATGCAGCCAAAAATAAATAAATAAAATAAATAAATTTATTTTTTTAAAAGCTACAGATAAATCATGAAAGATTATAACAGAATACTTTTACATATTTTTTATGCTATATTGCCTGACTTAAATTGTGCCAACTCACAAGAAAGATTTCATTACCAAGGCCATCATATATACTTACTCAGTAACACAGCTTAACAGAGAAGACACACTTACTGTGTTTAAGAGGCAAAAAGTCTAATCCAAGGTATGTCAGTCACTCATCTTCCCGTTCCTCAGTTTCCTAGCCTTTAAAACAAAGACAGAATGACCCATAGCTGGCTACCTTTCAGAAATGTGACTAAATAAGGTACATGTCTAATATGCCCATTCTCTATCATATATTGGTGCTTTAGTTCAATTTAACAAATATTCAGCAAACATACCACACTGTGGATAGTAAGTAGGCTGAGGGGCTCTCATTCACAAATGTACATGCAGTTATGGGGAAACTGAGAAATTTCCCACTAAGTAGGTTTTTGTTTTTTATTTTACAGAATGCCTAGCTCTTAAAATATATCAGGAAACTTAAAATATGTCATAGTTTCAATATGACTTAGAAATAAGAAAATCACCAATAAACATAAGACATCTGTTTAGTTTTGGCCACATGAGGTCCCTTAAAAAGAAAAAGAAAAAGAAAAAGAATAATCCAAAATAAGATCACTAGGTACAATCCTTGCTGGCCTAGGAATAATAGGAGGCTAGCAAGCCTATGGAAAAGCCTAAAAATCGTAGGGCTGGAACAGAAACATCCAACAAAAACACCTTACTATGTTAGATGAATGAATTACTGTCACTCACTGAATATTAGACTACATAAAATAGGAAAAGCTTGTAAACAAGCTTTTGAGAGTAGATTTTACTTTGTAAAGTTGATGAGGATGATATTTTTGTTTTCTTGATGGTATAGAAATATATAGTTTCTATATGCACAGAAACTACACCTTATGATAAGGCTATATTCAAGCTGGTCTTTCACTTCTTGATTTCTTTCTGCTATTTACTTGCATCCATTCAAATAAATACGATAGGATAACAATGAGAAACTCTGATGAAAGGATAAGAGGAAATGGTAAAGATCATCCGGCATCTCTGAGCTGCCAAACTATGATTTAAAGCAAGAATCCCCATCTATTCCCCGTTATCTCAAGGTAGGTTTATAAAATTCTCAAAACAAAATTCATTTAGATTCACTTTAATGGTAAGAAATACATTCAAAGTTCCAAAGCTTTTGAACTATGTTTTGAAATTTAAACAGGATGGGTTATGATCTAAGAAAGGGGGAGAAAAACTCACTCTTTCAGAACATTTAACATCTTGAAATCAAGACCCAAAAATCCTTCGACAGTTCCTTGCTAGAGAAACATAAACTACTAGCCAAAGTCTTTCCTTAATATCCAAGAACACAACTCGATAAATAAGAATCTAGGGATTTCCCTGGTGGTCCAGTGGTTAAGAATCTGCCTTCTAATGCAGGGGGCGCAGGTTTGATCCCTGGTCAGGCAACTAAGATCCCACATGCCGTGGAGCAACTAAACCCATATGCTGCAACTACTGAGCTCACACGCTCTAGAGCCCACTTGCCACAACTACTGAGCCCGCGCACTGCAATGAAGAGCCTGCATGCCACACCAAAAGACCCCGCATGCTGCAACAAAGATCCCACGTGCTGCAACTGAGACCTGATGCAGCCAAATAAGTAAATAAATATTAAAAGAAAAAAAACGGAGGGACTTCCCTGGTGGCACAGTGGTTAAGAATCCGCCCGCCAAGGCAGGGGACACGTGTTCAAGCCCTGGTCTGGGAAGATCCCACATGCCGCGGAGCAACTAAGCCCATGCACCACAACTACTGAGCCTGCACTCTAGAGCCCGCGAGCCACAACTACTGAGCCTACGTGCCACAGCTACTGAAGCCCGCGTGCCTAGAGTCCGTGCTCCACAACGAGAAGCCACTGCAATGAGAAGCCCACACGCCGCAATGAAGAGTAGCCTATTATATATATTAGTCTATATTATAGACTATTTAGTGCTTATCGGCTCTCTCACAGAAGAACATATACCACTAAAAGAGCTCTAGTTTCTTATTTGTCTTTCATATTTTCCAAAATGTGGCTCTTCCTTGAGTTTCAACATGACTGCTGAACAGAGATAAATTTAGTTATTTTAAGAAACTACAACCAGATCTTTTCATGCGTCAAAGCAAAATGCCAAAATAAATTCTAAACCTTGACTTTGAAAAGTTAGGCTAAAAGAACATTCATTTCCTATCCCCCTAAGATCTACCTGCTTGCTAATGACATTATAGAACTATAACCTTTAAAATGTGAAGGGTAATTTTAATCTCATCAGCCAAATTTGCCAAAATGTAATATGTGCTCGACAGGATTAATAATACTGGTTCTTCTTCTGAAGTTCTTCAGCCTGACTCCTAAAAGAAACAGAAAGAGAGGAAAACCTGGATGTGTTATTCAAATGCTCCTACTAAAACCAGGGAGTGACACTTCAAATCTCAAATTGTTTTAAGTCATCACTTCAAAACTACTCTCAAACATGGTATATGCTGGTTATTTCAAATCCTAGCTCAGTCTCAAGCACCACTGATGTTAAGAATTTGAGGCACTTCCCTGGTAGTCCAGTGGTTAAAAATCCACCTTCCAATGCAGGGTTCAATCCCTGGTCAGGGCAACTAAGCGCACATACCGCAACTAGAAAGAAGCCCGTGCGCCACAATGAAGAGCCCACTTGCCGCAATGAAAGATCCCACATGCCACAACTAAGACCCGAGGCAGCCCAATAAATAAATTAATTAATTAATTAAAATAATTTTTTAAAATAAATCTTTAAAAAAAGAATTTGATTTTAAAAAAAGAATGAAATTTTGCCATTTGCAGCAACATGGATGGACTTGGAGGGTATTATGCTAAGTGAAATAAGTCAGACAGAGAAAGACAAATACCGTATGATATCACTTATATGTGGAATCTAAAAAAATACAACAAACTAATGAATACAACGAAACAGAAGCAGACACACAGATATAGAGGACAAACTGTGGTTCCCAGTGGGGAAGGGGAAGGGGCAAAATAGGGGTAGGGGATTAGTAGGTACAAACTATTATGTATGAAATAAGCTACAAGGGTATACTGTACAATATGGGGAATATAGCCAATATTTTGTAAATATAAATGGACTATAACCTTTAAAAATTGTGAATCACTATATTGTACACCTGTATAAAATACTGTACATCAACTATACTTCAATTTAAAACAATTAAAAATTAATTTTTTTAAGACATGAAATAACCAAAAAGTAAGCCTTGTCCAAATAAAAACGAGGCTCAAAACGAAAATATGTGATATGCCCTACAGACCAAATATTTATTCTACATTTAAATCAGCATAAGATTAAGGATGTTCCAAATAGGATTTTTTTTTTTTTTTTTTTTTTGCGGTACGCGGGCCTCTCACTGTTGTGGCCTCTCCCGTTGCGGAGCACAGGCTCCGGACGCGCAGGCTCAGCGGCCATGGCCCACGGGCCCAGCCGCTCCGCGGCATACGGGATCCTCCCGGACCAGGGCATGAACCCGTGTCCCCTGCATCGGCATGCGGACTCTCAACCACTGCGCCACCAGGGAAGCCCAAATAGGATTTTTTTAATGTGTCATTCCATTCCATTATATGGATAAAGATTTGTCCTATTACATTATGTGTATGGTATCATATGGAGGTGGATGGTATTGCCAAGCAAAAAGCAATCCTTTCAGGTTTCTTAACATTCAAATAGTTTTTTTAAATTTGCCAAAATGAAGTTGCATAAATCAAAGGGATTCATTTCTAAGGATTATTGGTTACAAACAGAATTTTTAAAGGGGTGACATTTGAGGAGAGTCACTTGGCTCAGTCACTGACCTTTCTTTATCCTTAAATAGGGAGTGGCAGTTTCACGATCTTGAGTAATACGAAAAATGTCCCTCAAACCTGTAAACCACAGTAAGCTAAGAGCCTTTGATAGTCTATATTTACTGTGTCATATGTAAGTTTAACTACAATTTAACTCAATTAAAAAATCAGGACAAGAATAATTTCAAAAAGTAGCCAAGGATTGCTAAAAATATAAGGGCTATTATATGTGGTATTAAATTGCTTCAAAATGGGAATGCCAAAAAATATTACAACTATGTACTTTCCAAAAGCTGAATGACATGAGAAAACTGACAGAAGCCCCAGTGCTTCTCACTAGATCTTTTCCTTCCCTTATCCAAGGAGATAATATTGATATATGCATACTGCATAATGATGTACTCAAATATTTATGGATATGACTAGCTACCAAAGAGTTTAAGTTCCTTCACCCTTGCTGAGCTAAGGGTTTAGTAGCACATTAAATGTTATAAAGTATCTCCAAGAATCAGTGCAAATATATATTACAGTTCTACTGTGTATAAATCTCTCTTCAAAGCATAGGCTAAGTTTAAAAAGGAAAAAACCGAGTGGCTTGTATTTGAAAACAAGCAGTGTCGATTTTAATCACCCCATTTCTGTAATGTTTCATTTATCTACTACTCAGATCTCTAGCTTCCTCACCCAAAATAAATGCAAACTTTTAAGAAACAAGGAAGCTATTAGTTTTTGAGAGCGTACTATGTGCCAAACATTGTGTTAGATATTCTGTATCAGTGCTTCTTAAACTGTCTTGGGTGGAGGATTGGTTTTTCCCAATCCATTGTAGAAAAAAAGTTTTGTAAAATACAATAAAATCAATTAGCACCTCCAAAAAAGTGAAAAAAGACACAAAATTCAAGTCCCAAGTTTTATTACGTTCAACAGATATAAAACGAGTCTAGCAATCTGTTATTAAGTTTCTAAGTGCTTACTCTCAATTTCTGTATTTACCTTTTTGTTACGGATGAAAGTTCATGGTATGTGGCCTACACTTAGAGTAGCATTGCTCTATATACAACCTATTTAATTTTCCAAAGTCTCCTAACTCTTAGTAAATGACCACAATAGGCTAAAGGAACTCAGTGTCTTCTGAAAAAAAAGCTGTATTAAATAATCTCAAGATCCTTTTCAGCCCCACAAATTCTATGATTCTGAATGCTGAAGATGTGATGTGACCAGCAAATAAACGACCTAATGACAGCCACTTCTGTCACCTCAGTGGAGTGACTAAAAGAGGACAGGCAATAAGAAGAGGGAAGAATAAGCTCAGAGAAAGGAATAAGAATTTAACTGGGAGGCAGATACCGAAAGTGAGGAGATGTAGCCGAGTAAGAGGGATAAACAGCAACTACCACAGCTTTTATTTGGGAGCATTCAGGGTGGGGTGCAACTCTCCTACAAACAAATCAGTTTCTATAAACTGGACGTAGTAATAATTAAATCTAAGTCATGAAAAAAAAGATTAAAATATAACCAAGAAATGGAAGTTTTGACAGGTGATCAAAAGTTGGCTAGATATGTGTGTCAATGCCGAAGCCTAAAGGCTTAACCACTGGGCTCGCCCTCTGTGTCAACACATGCCCTAAAGACTCCTGCATTTAGAAGTCCCAGATCTGTCACTGACTCAATATACCACCCTTCTTTAAATCCGATATTCTGTACGGTCCCACATATTAACATTCATTCTAAAAGCAACAGGCAAAGAAAGAGCCATAAAATATAGTACTTTATACACATTTAAAAACCAGTCCTGTGCAAGATAAATATATAGTTGCTTATCATGTAAGTGCCTGTTTGACTCTAGTAGCAGGAAGGGTGACATTTTAGCACCAAACAGAACTACTTAGAGAAAGGTGAATCAGTAGATCAGAATTTGGGGAGAACCGTTCTAGTTCTGGGTAACGCTGTATGTCCCAATTATGTGGAATTACCACACAGTCTTGCAACCAGAGAACCTTTGAACTAAAAAGTCCTGTCTCCTTTGCTACGGGTGGTACTCAAAGTACGGTTTCTATCTGTACTCTCTGGAACTGTGCTACACATATGTAACTGTTCGTATCTGTTTGAAAAGATTCATTGTTTCAGTTGTTTCAAAGTTTTCCCACTGGTCTGCTATCAGAGTTAAAGCCACCCTTGGTAATATGGCTATTTTTGTTTTCTAATATGTTAAGTTTCTAATTTTTTCATACTCTAATATTCTCAGAAGTACCACTTCTATCACCTTTGTGGATTGTTGCCCTATGGAAGCTAATTTCATCCAAAGGGAAGAAGAGCGGCCCTGAAGAAGGGAGCCCTTGGGACCCGCCAGCCTGACCTGTGATGAACACCAGGAGGCCAAGACGGCTGTAGTGGAGTTAAGGGAAGGAGGGTGGGTGTAGTGGGAGCTGAAGTCCAGAGATATCCGCTATGCATCAGCTTCTATGTGCATTAAATACCTCTGGGGGGAACCACTCTCTCCTGCAGAAGTAGAGTTTTCCCTGAACTCCCTTTTGAACCTTAAGAATTTTGAACCATGTGTTGCTTTTCTAAAATTTTTAATAAAGCACCTAATGAATCCACAGACTTCACATGTAATTTATGTATTACTTACATGATCAGATATATGAACTTGATTATGCATATAAAAATGTACAATTAAACAGTGAAACAATCCTATCAATTTATACAGTTATGGCACAGTTCTGAAGTTTCTCATTCTAACTTATGGTAAATAAACCTAGATGGTCATACATGTGTGTCGTAGCATACTTAAAGAGAAGAATCTCACTATTTATAAAACCACTTCCCTAATTTTAAAAACTTTTCAACAGAATTGACTAAATATCCAACAATAGAGGAATGGGTAAATAAATCATTGAACATCCATATAACGAAACACCATGCAGACTTTAATATCTATGCAGGTATTTAAAATTATATTCTCTGGTACATGAGACAGAAGTGTAAGTGTACATGCATAGAAAAAAGTCTCAAGGGAAACACATTAAAATATAAGCTAAACTCATCTCTAGGTGGTAATATTATTTTCTTCTTTATACTGTTTTTACATTTTGCAAATTTTCTAAAATTCTAACATTTTAGTTTTTAAAATTTTAAGCATTTTGTAATGTTTTAAATTATGACTACAAGCCTTATTATGCTAATCAGTAACTAGATTATGCTAAATCCTATAACTTTTGTGACAGTTCAGTCCTCAAGACACTGCCACTCAATAAAAGCTGGTAAATGGACACAGCTGACTGAAAGTCCTGAAAAAAAAAATCTCTACATGAAAATGTTCCAAATATACACAACAGTGCTCCAGTTCACTACCTAACTGTAGAACAACTAAGTTAAACAAAAATTCATTCCAATTCATTAAGATTTTTCGAATGATGAGCAAAACCAGGTATTTTCAATTGACTCCCTCTAATCTAGCGGTTTTCAGAAATCTCTTGGGAATCCATCATTCTCTACGCAAAATTCATTACGCTCTACACAAAATCAAAGGTCTTAACCCCATATTATCCACATTCAAGCATTAACAACATTTACGACAACTGTTGGGATGTGTTCTCTCTTCGTATCTAAAATGCAAAGCATAACTGCAATTATTAAAATTCCTAAAGTCTCACCGGAACTACTTTTAGTTCACCAAAAATAACTATCTATTCTTATTCTCTATTAATGAATTTTTCCTCACCTATGAGGAAAAATTTTCCTCACCTCAACTTATGATATAATTCATTAAATCACACTCTTTCACACATTTTAAATGCCCCTTTTAACATTCAGTTCAATCAATATCCAAAGTTGGAGCTCCTACTATATTAGTAGGTACTCAACATACAATATGAAATGGCTGTTCTCAAAGAGCTTATAATATAGTAAGGGTGATCAAGATGCAAATAAATAACTTTAATATATATAAGGCAGTGCTATGGAGATACAGAAGAGAGTATGACTGCTGCTAACTGTAGGCATCATGAAAATTTCATTGAGGAGTGGCATTTGATCTGCCACTTGAAGGATAAAGGGTAGTGTTCCAAAGGTGGAGATGGGGTACCCCAGGGCAATGGAACCCCTTAAACCAAGGTTGTAGGAGTAAATGTGGTGAGTTTGTAAAACATGGGGAAAGGTGGGGGGGGCGGGCAAGGATTAATGATATAAGACTAGAAAGGTAGATGGAGCCAAAGCATAGCTACGTTGAATTATTATTTTATTTTGCAGGAAATGGGAAGCCACTGAAAATTTGAGCAAGAAAGTAACATAACTGCTTTAGGAAGATTACTCTGGCAGCCACGTGTAGACTGGGCTGCGTAGTTCTTATTTAAAATAGCTGCCATTAACTACTGTCTCAGAGACAATAGGTTATTAAGATCAAGTGCAACCTAAAGCAGAGGTATAGTGGAAAATCACTCAAGAAATGAAAGAGTCCTAATTATATGACCTTGTACAAATCATTTTGCTTCTCTAAGCCTTTTTTTCTAAAATAATAAATATCTCCTCTACTGCCTCATGGAGCCACTGAAAAGATGAAATGAAAATAGTATATATGGAAGCCCCTGGAAGGCTTGCTGGTCATAAGGTCTCTGTCACAAATACTCAATTCTGCATTGTAGCATGAAGGCAGATAATATGTAAATGAATGTACTGGTTATGTTCCAATTAAACTTTATTTACAAAAACAGACAGCTGGATATGACCATGAGGACCATAGCTTGCTGCCCTCCGTATACAGAAGCACTGGCCAACAGAAATAGGTGAAACACATATGGAAATTAATATTTTCCAGTAGCCACATTTAAAAAGGTAAAAAGAAATAGATGAAATTAATTTTAGTATATTTTAATTTAAATAACATATTTAACCCATTATATCCAAAATATTACCATTTCAACATTTAATCCATTTAAATATTATTAGGGAGATATTTTACATCCTTTTTGTGTGAAGTCTTCAAAATCTGATGTGTCTTTTACACTTTCAGCACACTTCACTTCTGACGAGCCACATTTCGAGGGCTCAATAGCCACATGTGGGTAGTAGCTACCCACTGGACAGCACAGTTCTTGTGGCTACTTAAGTAAAACTGCTAAACTTTGACAATTCAAGCATAAAATAACAATTTGAACAATAAATGAAACCAAAATCACATAACAGTACTCTATGGAGAAGATGAAAGCAAAATGAATTTCGAACGTGAAAAATAATGTTCTCCTGGGATACCAACTGTTACTGCTTGAGGCCACCTGTTTAAAACGGTTCATTAATAGCAGTATAAGATACCAATATAAAGTATGTTGATGAATTTTTATTCCCATAGTTTCAGTTGACCAGACAAGGGGGAAAAAACCAAAATATTTGGTGAACAAAAAATTGTTCTATTTCAAAAGAACTGTTTGTCACTTTTTAGCAAGTATTTAATTTTCTTAAGAAAAATAGTTTCCTGGTTAATGATACCACATTTAGCAAATGGGCAAAGATCAGATTACCCAAGAAAATTATTATTCGCTAATAGCTTACAGTTAGTAGATAATGGGAAAAACTGTAGAAGAATAACATATTCTACCACAGAAGGGATTTTCCAAAATGTGGTTCACTTTTCTTTCAAACAATTGCAAACTATGCTAGTCGTCAGCAAACTTCGACCAAAAAAGGGAGAGATGCTGGCAGAAAGAGAGTCTATCTCAGGGGCCTCTAACCTTCACAAGTTTGGTGATGCTTACCAACCCTTCTCCAGTTACATTTTTAAATGCATAAAACAAGATACACAGAATTATAAGAAACCAATTACAGTATACTAAAATACAGGTACCAAAATACTTTAAGAAACAAATTTGTGATATCAACATAGGAACTTCACTATTAGTACATTGAATAACAAGATCTAATACTTGCCATAATTTCTAAGTGGTGGTGAGATGAGCATAAACAGTATTTCAAGATATGTTCAACAAATGTAATATGATATGAAAATATCTATGATTTCTACTGGTTACAAGGTCACAGGTACTGCCAATACTACTAGAGTTTGTTGACTACATTCATAATAGAAGGAAATGCTGCGTTCTAGCTAAAGGTATGTGTAAATAAACATATAATTTTTCCCATCCAAGTTCACAGACCGCCCTGAATTCTATTCAGGTTCAGAATCCCTGAGGGAAAGCAAACTTTTATTATAAGCTCATCCAAAAAAATTCTCCCTCCAAAGTTCCCCAAATGTATTTTTACCTTTCCACCACCCATTTTGCTCCTTTCTAGATTAAACAAACCAGTAAGTTGTCTTTCAGCCACACCACAACTGGATGATCAGGAAGGAATCAGTATCAAGAAATAAAGAAGGTAATTATTCTATTATAGGCCACTGTTTTGATGAAAATATGTTGATAGATTCTCCTTTAACATTCTTAATGATTCTATTTCAGAAGTAAGAAAAGCAAATATATCAATAGAAATAGGAGGTCCAGATTTTCTAGTCTGTCCTGTAAATAGCTGTATCTTTTATATGAGACTTGGTTCATTTGAAATCAGTAAAGCAAACCACAGAGCTCAAAGAAAATACAGTAAACACAGAAAAGATCCATTACAAATACAAGCTGAATGTTAATATTTTGTTTGGTATAAAACCACTACTTGAACCACACATCTGTAGTTATTAGTGTTGCTAAACCTACAATTTGCATAAAATAGTTTGCAAATTATGTATCTCTTTGTTGTTAATCTAAAATTGCTACACGTTGTGCTCTGACCTGGTAATTCAGCCGACTGCAGGTTTCAGTAGAAACACCAGGGATTCAAGTTGTGTCCACTTCAAAGTGTCCCATCATGGAACATTAATTAATTATTCTACAACTATGCTTAATAGTACTTCATAAACTCAAAGCTCCACACAAATATTCAACATTATTGGGAGGGGAATTATAACAGCACTATAAAAATCCTTTTTAATTACAAACTGCCGATAATAACAGGTTGTAAGAACACACTTTTTTGTTGTTATTGTTGTTGTTGCTTTTAATTTTTTTTTTAATTTTCATTTATTTATTTATTTTTGACTGTGTTGGGTTTTCGCTGCTGCGTGTGGGCTTTCTCTAGTTGCAGCAAGCGGGGGGCTACTCTTCGTTGCGGTATGCAGGCTTCTCATTGCAGTGGCTTCTCTTGTTGCGGAGCTTGGGCTGTAGGTGAGTGGGTTTCAGCAGTTGTGGCTCGCGGGCTCTAGAGCGCAGGTTCAGCAGTTGTGGCTCACGGGCTTAGTTGCTCCGCGGCATGTGGGATCTTCCTGGACCAGGGCTCGAACCCGTGTCCCCTGCATTGGTAGGCAGATTCTTAACCACTGAGCCATCAGGGAAGTCCCTGCTTTTAAATTTTTTATTGAAGTATAGTTGATTGAAACACACTTTAATAATTACCACAAATTTGTAATTTACCAAACTTTATCAAGAAAATAACACTGCAAAAAAGAAAAAGAAGAAAATGACACTCCAAACACTAAAAATCTTTTGGGTTTATTTATAATAATATATATAAATGTGAATTTAAGAAGGAAATAGTAAAAAAATTAGTTAATATGGCTATTTCTGGATAATGCAATCAAAGGATATTTCTTTTCTCTTTTACACCTTTAGTGCTTTCTCCATTTTCTACAACATCCATGTGTTACTTCTTTATAATCAAAAAAGTTTTGACAGCATAAAAATATAATGAACTGGGCTTCCCTGGTGGCACAGTGGTTGAGAGTCCGCCTGCCAATGCAGGGGACACGGGTTCGTGCCCCAATCCAGGAAGATCCCACATGCTGCGGAGCACCTGGGCTCGTGAGCCACAGCTGCTGAGCCTGTGCGTCTGGAGCCTGTGCTCCGCAACGGGAGAGGCCACAACAGTGAGAGGCCCGCGTACCGCAAAAAAATATATATATATGATGAACTATCAATTATTTCTATATAGGTCAGAAAAACATAGAATTACTCCTTATACTGGCATATAAGAGAGAAAATTTTAAGACAATCTGAGTCCAGATAGTCTGCCTAACAAATGCTATGCACTCTGAACACACTTCAGGGGCCAGTGCATCTCTTCCCAGGGTGGGCAGCTCCCTGGCTCTGCTGGCCTCTGGCAGCATCCCCAGACCATCAGAATACAAAGTTGTTGTTCTCTCCTGCCTATATATGGACATAGTCTGTATTAACTGGATTACTGACTAACATGAGTACATGCCAGGAGGCGAAGGCGATCAAGCCACAAGAGAAGTCCTCTGAAGTGAAGTGATAACAGCCAGGCAGCAATAACAGAAAACCCTGGCTTCTTTCAGCTGAGCATGATTTGGCATGCAGGTCCAGGTACCCAATTGTATCTATTGGACTGATCTTTTGGAGTGAAAGCCATTGACTTAAGCAAATGATAAATTTAAGCAAATCCATAAGTTCTAAAATGGTCTCTATGAGGGTGTGAGGGAAAGAGGTCCTATCAAGCACTGTTACTTGGGAGTATGAATTGGCGTAAGCCACTGTGGAGAGCAATTTGGCAGTGTCTCTTCAAATGTAAAATGGTCACCTATGACTCAGCAATTCTACTTCTCAGGATCTGCTCTAGAGAAATACTCCCACATATGCACAAACAGGCATGCAAGGATGTGCACTGAAGGACCATTTTTAACAGTGAAAAACTGAATTTCAAACAACAAAAATAACCATCGTGGTAAGCTGAATAATAACCACTACCCCCCCCTTGCCAAGATGTCCACATCCTAATCCCTGGAACCTGTGAATGTGACCTTAGATGGCAAAAGGGACTTTGCAGATGTGATGAAATTAGGATCCTGAGATGCAGAGATTACCCTGGATTATCCGGGTGGGCTCTAAATGTAATCACAAGGGTCCTTGTAAAAGGCATGCAAGAGGAGTCAGTGAGAGGAGAAAATGACATGATGACAGATCAGAGACGAGGGTGATATACTTTAAAGGTTCGAGGAAGGAGCCACAAGCCAAGGAATACAGGTGGCCACTAGAAGCTGTGAAAGAGGCAAGGGAATGCATTCTCCCCTAGAGCCTCCGGAAGGAACCAGATCTGCCAACACCTGACTTTAACCCAATGTGACTCACTTAGGACTTCTGATCTCCAGAAATGTAAGAGCATAAGTTTGTGTTGTGTTAAGCCACTAAGTTTGTAATAGTGTGTTAGCATTGCAACAGGAAACTAACACACTCATCAGTAGGAGAACGGCTAAATAAGCTATGGTATTTCCGGAGTCTTGTACAGCCCTTAAAAAATTGCAATAGATCTATATGTGGAGACATAGAAAAATCAAAACATATCATTGAATCTAAGAAGCAAGTTATAGAATGATATGTCTAGCATCAAATCTTTTTTTTTTTTGATGTGGACCATTTTTAAAGTCTTAATTGAATCTGTTACAATATGACTTCTGTTTTATGTTTTGTTTTTTTGGCCACAAGGCATGTGGGATCCTAGCTCCCCAACCAGAGATTGAACCCACGCCCCCTGCATTGGAAGGCAAAGTCTCAACCACTGGACCACCAGGGAAGTCCCTAGAATCAAATCTATTACGCAAAAAAGAAAAAATAATAAAAAGTGTTATGTACACACACACACACACACACACCACACCACACACATAAACATACACATTCAACAATGGTCTTGAAGAATATACCAAAAAAATTTATCATTGATTTAACCAGGGTGGGGAGTAGATGGAAACAGGACTAGTGATGGTAGTCAAAAGGAACTTCAGTTTAACCTGCATTTTTTTATAAGAATGTATTTATGTATTGGTTTTTAAAGAACTTAATGAATACATAAAAATGTTAACAATGCAGCATCAAAGTAATAGTGATACAATTTCTGCAGTCTTCTCTCCTTCTGAAGTAATTATGCATTTGTCCCATAGCTGATCACCTGCTGTTATTTACATTTGTCTACAACTATTGACTAAACATCTTGTAAAGCAGACTACACTCCTTGTGTTCACCCCACCATCACCACTGTAAAAAAAGCCAGAAAGAGGGGTGGAGGGAGGAGAAAGCATGGGGCACCTTCAGGAACTGACAGTCCTTTCATAATTATCACCACAGGTACCTTATATGACTTAGGAAAGAACAGGTGCATGACAATCCCCCCAGTAGCCCCGGCCAACAGGTGGTATTTTATGGCAGCCAATATGGAAGCCAAGAAGACAGATAATAATCAAAACTGATTTATTTAGCAAGACCCTAGGCATACAATTGGAGGAAAACTGAAATGAAGACTATTATCTCATCTGCCAGCAAGATTCCAAACAAACTGGGAAGGAAGAAAATTCCAAAGGGATCACAAACACACCAAAAAAGCACTATCTCCACTATTCACTACTAGGAAAAAAAATTTGTTGATGGGATAGTTTTGCTTTCATATACACTGGGCAGCTAACTGAATATACATAAAATAACTTCTCAGCAACACAGCACCTTCCAAAGAGAGTTCATACACTGTAAGTACATAATCACAACCATCCTTAACTAATCCTTACATTAACCCTATTATTACCCCACTCTTACAGATGACTAGGCAGTCTAACAATGGTTTTGAAGCCTCGACCCTGGGCTGGAATCAGACAGATCTATTTCAGCCTCAGCTTTACTAGTAACTGTATGACCTTCATCAACTTCACTTCTGTGCCATGGCTTCCTTATTTGTAAAATAAAGATGACAATAGTACCAACCTCATGAAGTTGCAGTGAGGATTAAATGAGATAACGGGTGGGAAGTGCTTAGCACAGAGCCTGGCATGCAATATGCTGACACTGTTGTCCTCGTGGTGGTAGAGGTGGTGACAATGATGACAAAGAAGTTGCAGTGGAAGAAACCAGGGATTATTAAAGGTAATTGAACTTGCCCAAGGTCACGGGCAGAGCTAGAGTTTCAATCCCAGTCTGACTCTTTAAACCTGACTTTAACCTCTAGGCAATACTGCCTCCCACAGTCTTCAAATACTTCGTCCTAACTTTACAGCTAGCCAGTCATACCCGAGAACTTTTTTTCTCTTTTTTTTTTTTTATTGAAGAATAGTTGATTTACCATGTTGTGCAAATTTCTGCTGGACAGCAGAGTGACTCAGTTATAAACATATATACATTCTTTTTTTATATTCTTTCACCTGAGAAATTTTGAGCCATTTGCTGAGGTCACAGAACACTGTACCAAGATTCAGCGACTCTTATTCTAGTGCTCATTAATTACCTGATAATTAATTCTGTTAGTGAAGAGAGGCAGTTTATTCATTTATTCATTAACTCTTCCAAATCTAGAATTTGGAATTCTCTAAAAGTACCTAAACACTTTCTAAAGAATTATGACCAAAGGATAAACAGGTGGTAGTATCCTCCTAGGAAAACAGATCAACATTTATGAATTTAAATATCACCTCAAAGCTTTCACTTAAGTGTAACATAAGTATTCAAAGCCTTGACTATTTAAGCTGATCACCTCCAAACCCAAAGGTTCCTTCCCTTACATGATTAAAAACAAAAAACAAACCCAAAGACCTATTGAGCCTTTTTCACATCAGTAAAGCATTCTGGGCTTCTGCCTGTTTTGCTTGTTTTACTGAACTATAACTGGCATACAATAAACTACACATATTTAAAGTGTACAATTTCAGGAGTTTCAACATATGTATACATACAACATGAAACCATCACCACAATCAAAATAGGGAACATTGCCATCACCCCAAAAGTTTCCTCATGCACCTCTGTAATCCTTTCTCCCAACCCTTCCTGCCTGCCTTCATCCCCAGGCAGCCACTGGCAAGGCCCTACTTGATCTGCAGACCTGGCCTCCATCTCCTATCACTCACTCTCCTTTCCCCCTTTGCTTACTGGGCTCAGAGCCCCACACTAAGGATGCTAAGGATGCTTCCCTCTCAGGGACTTGGCTCTTGCTGTCCTCCGTCTGGGATGTGCTCCCCCCAGTAGCCATATGGTATACTCTCATTTCTTTCAGGTCTCAAATGCCATCCTGGTCTTTCCTTTCCAGTCCACTGTATGTAAAACAGAGCCCTTCCCCACACCATTACTCTCCATCCCTCTTACCCAGCTATACGTTTCTCCATAGCACATATCATTTGACATATTATTCACATGTCCTATATTTGACAATTTGTTATCGTCTATGGAAAGCAGATGCTTTCCATAACTACAGATTAGTTTACACTTCCTAGAACATCATATAAATGGAATCTTACAGTATGCACTCTTGTATGACTGGGTTCTTCCACTCAGCATAAATCCAAGTTGTCAGTATCAACAACTCATTCATTTCTATTGCTTAGTATTCCATTATACGGATGTACCACACCTGTTTATCCATTCACTTGTGGATGGACATTTTGATTATTTCCAGTTTTTGGCAAACACAGATAAAGCTGCCATGAACATACATGTTCAAGTCTTTGAATGGGGCGGGTGGTGGGGGGTCCTTATAAACAAACACAATGAAAGATGAGAAACACTAACGAAAATGCTTGGGTACAAAATTAATCTAAACTACGGAGTAAAAAATATCTTGGCCACCTTGAGCAAGTCAATTAGCTTCTCTATCAACATCCAGATGTATGACGCCTGTCCCCACCTGGAATTTGTAAAGAAAAATGAGACAGGAAGCTGAATTCTTCTGGAACTTCCACAAAGAAACTAATGCTTTTTTCTTGTAAATTACCTTAATTTTAAAAAGACTAATAGTCTATGAAATGTAATGCAAAATTCAATAATATTTGTCATTTTTGAGCTATTGCTTTTTTATTTCTCTTGAATTTATATTTATTTCAACACTTAAAAACTAATTTCCTGCATGCTTTCACTTTTTGCGAAAAACATAAAATTAAATACAGATAGCTATTTCAAAGGCCAAGAAAGAGCTTCACTCTGCATCTTTAATCCGCTCAAGTAGATTCAAAGTCCTTACCTACAAGGCCCTACTTGATCTGCAGACCTGGCCTCCATCTCCTATCACTCACTCTCCTTTCCCCCTTTGCTTACTGGGCTCAGAGCTCCACACTAAGGATGCTAAGGTTGCTTCCCTCTCAGGGACTTGGCTCTTGCTGTCCTCTGTCTGGGATGCGCTCCCCCCAGTAGCCATATGGTACACTCTCATTTCTTTCAGGTGTCAAATGCCATCCTGGTCTTTCCTTTCCGGTCCACTGTATGTAAAACAGACCCTTCCCCACACCATTACTCTCCATCCCTCTTACCCAGCTATACTTTTCTCCATAGCACTTATCATTTGACATATTATTCACATGTCCTATATTTGACAATTTGTTATCGTCTATATCCCCCACTAAAATAAAAGCTTTTTTAAGAATAAGGATTTTATTTTATCCCCTGCCATGTCCCCAACACCCACGACAGTGGGCTCAGCTCACCTCTGAATTCCACAAACACTTGTTAATGAATTTGTTGATTAAACACTATTGACTGAAAGACAAACAAAAAAACCTTCCCTCTGAAATTCACTGAGAAGAAAATTTTTAATTCCAATTCTCTGCTATTGCTTAAATTAAAATGCTAAGTTAACGCTGATCTACCTCTTAGGATGGGTTCTTTTTTCGGATTCACATTTATCTTTGAGCAGCACTTACATAGCGAAAAGAACACTGGAATTCAAAGCCAGGAAAGCCAGGGTCTAGTCACTTGTCCTTCCATAACTAGCTATGCTACCAAGCCAAAACCTCTCCTGATCTCAGATAACTTCTCTCTAAAATGAGGGAAACAAGTATCTCTAAGGTTCCTCCTTGCTCTAAAATTCTGAGACTCTATTGCAGCTAGTGCAGTCTTACGCGTTAAGGTTGCCAATCATAAATTAGTCACCTCAGTTTGAGTCTCATCTTTCTTAATCCAAAATTGTTAACTGAAAGATTCTATATAACTATAAAATCCTGTAAAAATTGGTCACTTTCACCCAGATGTCCAGTGGAAGGAGAGGCTTGGAAGAGCCTCACAGGGGTAGTAGCATTTCAAAAGTTAGTTTTTAAAAAGTTGATGAACCTCTAATCTTCCTCAGATGTAAAAAGAGAAGTCACTAGAAAGGAAATAAAGATACCTGTTTATTACCCTATCTTTACCCAGTTATTAAACTTAAAACAATTACAAATATGAGTATCATACATGCATGAAGGTAGTGGAATATTATGATTAGGAGCAGATATGTTTGAGGCCAAACAGACCTGGGTTAAAGTCCAGGCTGTCTTCTCCAACTATGTGTGATCTTGAGCAAGTTGCATACCTGCTCTGTACCTTACTTGCCTTACCTGTACATGGGTACAATATTTACAACTGTTACAACAGGTAACAATATTTAGCTACCAGGATCCCTCCCCACTCTTTTTTAAACCAGGATCCCTTGGAGAATTTAGTAAAACAATGCCTGACATATAGGATACACTTACTCAATATTATTATCATTAAATATGCAAAACACAAACCTAACAGCCACAAAAACATTCTTAGCTATTTCTCCTGATACTATGTTGCCTGTATAACATATGGAAAGAAATGAAAAAAGTTCTGACTACATTCAGAAATGTTTATCACCCGTATACATATTGGTTTCTGAGAGGTCAGACCATGAAAATTTTTTTTAAGTTTTTAAAAAATCTTCCAGGCCAGAGAGATTCTTTCTATTAAATCATTCATCTGTGGAAATACCTGACAACTACTCAGTACATTTGTACAGTAAACATCTTAGGAAAGCCAGCTTAACAGCTCAGGTATTTTTAACTAATCCTACACTTTTTAATAATAAATAAATTACATACATATGGAAATTTTGGATCTGTGAACTTTGTCTCTAAGGAACAAAGAGCATCTGCCTTCCTCATTTCACATACAAGAGAACCAATTATATCAAAAGATTCCACCATCATAGCATAATGCCCCTTGAGTTTTTAAGCATATAAGACACTCAGACACACCTTGCTTTTTATAGAAAAGGCCCAAATGAGACATAATAAAACTATGATTCCATGTTCAGAATTCCCTACCAATTTGCACATGCCTTATTTTTTGGTGGTCAGACTGTAAAATAAGTCATTAAGAGTTCACAATGGGAATGCCGCAGCCGCAACTTCAACTTCAAATCCATACACAAAAATATAGAGGAACGTATTCGCATCTCAGACACGTCCAAATGTCTCCGCCAACGGGATCCCATCACTGCCGTTTCCAGAAACACATAGAAATGGGTTTTAATCCATTTCTATAAATGTTCGTTGTGCTGAAAGCCAAAGTGCCCGCAAAACCGCATAACACAAAAGATTCCTCGCATACCGTTTATAGCCAGTAGACAAGCCATCCTCTCTGCGCCCTACCCCAGAGAGTCCTCCTTGCGACAAGAATTTCGTGACACCCCATGCTACCTACACATCAAAATGTCACCCCACAAAGTGGAGGGGGAGCAGTGCCTCGATGAACCGATCCTGCCAGTACTGCCACCCCTGGGCAAACACGAAACCAAGAGAAGTCGGTGGAAAGTTCCCATCCATCCAGCATATTTGGTTTCCTTCTGCCCCCAAACCCAGCGGCACAATTGCTGAGATTTGCTTTTGCACCTGCCACGGCTCCTAAGCCTGGGCTTCTCCGCGACCCCCAAGCTCATAAAAAGGCCTTGCGGCCTAAAACGCCCGTGACCCTTGCGGATAGCGCACCGAGGGCCGCTGTAGCATCCCCCTCGCTGTCCACACTGCCCGCTTCCCTGACAAAGGCCCCGTGTCAATCCGAGGCACGACACGGAGTAGTTGCTGGATTGCCCATCGCGGACCGGCAGCTGCCACTACCTTCTCCCGAGAAAAACAAACAAAACACACACGCACACATACACACACACACGCACAGCACTAGGGAATGACGAGGTGGGGGGGGGTGTAGAGCGTTAAAATTAAAATGTCTCCAAAGCTAAGCAGCCTGGGTGT